>NC_142048.1:34367416-34521035 GCF_982192425.1 Myodes glareolus | reverse complement strand
GAATGCCTGGCCTTAGCTTGACTTGTTTCTTGCCAGCTTTTCCTAACCTAAATTAGCCTGAGTACATTTTGCCTCTGGAATTTTATCTTTCTCTATTTTGTATACCTTGTATACAAAATATATACCTTGTATACCAGGAATGAATTCCTGACAAGTTATATCCAGAGGAAATAAATCAGTTTACAACTACACAGAAAGAACAATGGCTTGACTGACACAGAAGCCAATGGGTCAAGAGATCTTTGTGAAGCTGATACCTCTTCTCTGGAGGATGCAGGCTTGTGAGAATGACCATTGTGGCACAAGTGTTTACAACTGTGCCCATTCTTTTATCACCAAGGACGTGATTTTAACCTGCATCTGTCATTTTCCTGGCTTAATACAACACTGTGTTCACCTTTACTTCTTATTCCCCCTTATTAGGCACCTCTTAAGATTCAGCTTGCCTGAGAAACTATGTTCTATGCCCTCTGGTAGTGCTGTCCTGCCTTTGTGTCTTTCCTGATGCGGGATATTGGTGATTTCCTATTTTTCTCATCTTTAGAATTACTATTATATCTACTTCTCAGCAACAATATTTTTTAACAGATGTGTTAAAAAAAATAGCACAAAGGACTTGAAGGATGGGTTAGAGTTTAAGAGCAATGGCTACTCTTCTATGGAACTTGTGTTCCATTCTCAGAACCTACATGGCAGCACACAACTGTCTGCAACTCCAACTCCAGGGGATGTGATATGCTTTTGTGACTTTCACAGGTACAAGGCAGTATATGGTGCACATATATACGCACAGTCAAAATACCAAACGCATAAAAAATAAACTAAAATGAATTTAAAGACTCATTGATTAAAGATTATTTGAAGTTATGAGACATCATCCACAATCTGACTGGATTTTAGGCCGACTTCCCAAAACAATTTATACCTAGTAGTATTAACTTGGCTGAGAATCTAAGGTTATTAAGGTTGTAGGCCTGAACAGAAATAAGAAAATGTGATACTTTTGCTCTGTTAAATGGATAGAGCATTAAATTGAATCCTGTTGATTTCTCTTTATACTCATGAACTAGTGCATCTCTCAACCCTAATCAGAAAAGTTGCGTTTTGCAAAAGGTGATGATTCACACAGAGACATGCAACTGATCAATATGAAGAGGATAAGAGACTGGAATGATCAGCCCTAAGAGGGACTACAGAAGGAGACTGCTCACTTGTTTCCTGACTGCTCAGATCTGAAAATTATACAGAAACTATTTAATTACAACAATGATTGGCCTATTGGCTCAGGCTTCTTATTAACTAACACTTACATCTTAAATTAACCCATTTCTATTCATATGTGTATTGTCAAAAGGCTGTGGCTTACTGGAAAGGTTCTGGGTCCTTCTACTTTGGCAGCTACACGATGGCTCTCTAACTCTGTCCACTCTCTCTCTCTATGTCTCTTCCAACCTGGCTACATTCTGCTAAGCCATTGGCCTAAACAACTTTATTCATTACCCAATAAAAGCAGCACAGATACAAAAGAACATCCCACATCAAGGGACATCTATGTCATTCTCCTTCTCGGGGATCATCATAGGAAATGAGACAGAAAATTTGAAGGAGACAGACATAGTGGACAGGCTGCAGCACAACAGTGTTTCTCAGACATGACAGGGCCACTACACATGCACAGAATCACAGTGGCTGTGATCACATGCACAAGACCTGCACAAGAGCAAGCTAATTCAATGCCAGCATGTGTGGGGAGAGAGCTTGTGAAGCTCCACCATTACCTGAGGGACATTGATGACTGATATCAGGGATTATAAGGGGGGAAGAATCAGCTTTCTTCAGGGAAGTAACACTTGAGGGACTAGTCATGCTTTTGTGGATGATGTTATGGCCATGTACACACTAGCAACACTAAATGGACTCAGTTGATTTAAAAAAAAAGAATATATGAATCTGGGAAGGAACAGTGGTAGAAAATTATGAGGAACTGAAGGGCAGGAAATGGAGGTGAATTTGACAAAAAATACATACAAACATGTATGAACTGTCAAACAAAAATATGACAAATTTTACCAATGATATTAAGATATACAAATCTAATAATGGTTTGTGTTTTAAGCCATAAATACATGAAAATAGTAGTAAATGAATTTTATGACATTTGATTTCCTTAATCTTTCTTGAATACAAATGGGAGAGATAGTTGTAATAATTCTTTTTCCCAATAGAATAAAACTGCCAATATTTTGGTAATCATTGCAGTAGAGGTATTTATTACATTACTTCATAGATGTATTATATCTAATATAGTCCATTTTAATACTGATCAGATGAAGCACTGATTCAGTCACTCACACAATTTAGATATTAGAATCCATATGGCAGCTGTATATGGTGAAAGAGCTTGGATCTAAATTTTATTATTTACATAAACAACTGAGAGACCACTTGAAACAGCACAGCCTGGGAGCAAATATAAGAACAATAGCAACAGCAGACAGGAGAGCAGCTGGGAGAACAGCAGGCTCGTATGATGGGGTTATTCTTGAACAAAGAATTCAAGCAGGTTAGCAGTCTATTGGAAGGAAGTACAAATAATATCAAGTTGTGTAAATAGTAGCTGAACTTATAAAACAAAGGGCAAATTTTATATTCAGCAGCTCCTAAGTTTGTAACATATTTATTGATCTTCTCAGTAAAAGCTATCAATACAATCCTATAGCCATAAGGTGATATTTAGACAGCCTTATGAATTGGCTTACAAACACACTTGAAAAGAAAGATTCTAAATGATTAACAAACCAAAAATAAAATTCTGTACTCTATTTGTGATATCAAAATAAGTTTTGCCTGATGTGTTTATAATTTGTACATGATTAGGAAGTTATCATTTCAATATGTGTTTTATTTTTCCTAACCAGATGCTTTGTTGAATCTTTGAAGACTGGAGATGCATTGTTATTAATAGATAACTTTGAACTTATTGTTACACCTTCTTACTGTTGTTCTGGTACCAAACATTAAATAAAAGATGATTCATGTTCTTAAACTGATATCGAAAACAAGACTTACATGGTACAGACAATGATTGACAATTACAGAACAGGGTAGAAGTGTTAGCCCTTTCATTTACTGTGTGATCTAGGATAGTTGCTAAAACACTTCAACTGCTATGCTTTCTGTAGTTCCCATTTTTCAGAGTTCCTTGTTGAAGCTAAAGATTAGCACTTAGCTTTGTGACTGAAACATGTTAGAGATTTGATAAATGGTAGATACTATCTTAAGTTTTGTAATTTTCACAGTGTAGTATAAGATTTGGCAAAAGAGATCACTATATCACCAATAAACATCCAAGACCCTATTTTTTATGTTTTCAGTATTTAGTATATACAAGGATAAAATATCATATATATAATGCTGAGTTTTATTTTTAATGCTCTTCATACTTTGTGATATCATAGGGGTTGCCAAGTCAAACCTTTCACTCAATGCATTATCTATAATGTTCTTGATAAGGATCATGTCTAAATTTCTTTTTTTTTCCTTTTTTCCCATTCTTTGCTTTTTTTTCTTTTTTTTTTTAATTTTTGAGACAGGGTTTCTCTGTGTAACAGTTCTGGCTGCCCTGGAACTCACTCTGTAGACCAGATTGGCCTGGATCCTCCTGCCTCTGCACACCCCCCCCCACACACACACACAAGTGCTGGGATTAAAGGTGTGCACCACCACTGCCTGGGCTAAATTTCTCTTAAAGCATTTTTGGAAGCAGGGCTCTCACCCCTTCATCTTCACGTTGAGGATTCCCTTAAATTTAGACTGTTCGCTCTTTAGATTTGAAACAAATAATGTGTTTGCAGACTTTTATACCTTAATTCTTCCTTGTAGAATTGTACACAAAAGCCCTAACTGTGTATAAGCTCTTTAAACAATGCAAGGGAAGTAATATTAATGGCAAGAAACTCAAGTTAAAAGACTCATTGATTAATATTATCAATAGGAGGGGCAGTTACTGTAGAAATAATTTAAAAAGTGAGTGCTTTTTGAGTTGCCCCTCATATCAACATCACCCCCAAAGAAAAGTGAATTAATGCTTTTCTGTGTTTCCCAGCTGCTTACATGCATCTCTAACCTTATAGGCTCCTAGACAGTGGGCAGAAAGCTGCCACGTGGCATGTACTCAGCAAATTATTTTACAAATAAATGAGTGAATGAAACAGAGCAGGAGATGAGGACTAGAGGCATTTCAGGGGGATAGGAAGCAATCTGAAGCTGAGACAGGACAGTGGCTGCTCAGTGATTTGAGGTAACACTGTGCAGTTATCTGGACCAATCTACATCAAAGAGCACTAAAGTTAATCAAGTCATTGAGAGTGGATGATGCATGGAAACCACTTAAAATAGAAGCTGGAGTCTTAACTTAGTCGATGATTGATTTTGGTTACAGACCTTGTTGAGGAATTCGGGCCATCTTGGGCCTGTTCTCTTTCACTGGTGTCTCTGGGTTTAAGGACAGAAGCTCACGATTGCCAACGTTTTCCACCTGGTGCCTTATACTCCTCCCCCCACGGTGCTTGAGTATCAGCTGGGGAGAACACAGAATGAAAGACTATAGAATCACCTCCTCACAAACCCTCGAACCCTCTTCTATCCTAGGGGAGCTGCTTAGTCCTACTGCAACTTAGCATGCCATGTTTTGTTGATACTCATGGGAGACCTGCCCTTTCTTTAGCATAAATGGAGCAATGAATTGGGGGATGGGAACACAGGGGAGATGGGGGAGGAACTGGGAAGAGAGAGAGGAAACTGGTGGGGGTGAGAAATACATAAATAAATAATAAAACATGAATAGAAAAAGAAAAGAAAAGAATCACCTCTTATGAGAATTAGCTACATTTGCTGTGGAGTATAAGCAGAGAAGTGAAAACTCAGTCCATGGCTAAGAAGGAAGCTTGTAACTCAGCATCACATTTGTAATCATGGAGATATGATTACTAGAAAGGTCTTTTGATAGATTGGAAAGACTCATTCCGGTTTATAACAAAAATTTGGTTAATGTAATAACCAGAGTGCTGTACTACTGAGCTTTTTATCAGCCTTTAAAACTTTACTATGTATCACTATCTAATCATACTAATATTTATTAATTTATATATGTGATTTGCCTGGTAAGAAAATAAATTATGATAGATTAGAATCAGATAGTAGTTTCTAGAAATAATAATGTAAATTATGATGACAAGTCTCTACAGTCATCATATTTACTCATATTTGTCATAGAAAGAAATTGTGTTATTTTCAGAAAATTCTCATAAACAATGTGTTTGGAGATAAGTACTATGTCCTGTGAATCAAGCAACAAACAATTGTCTGTCACAGTTGTGGAAAATGAGCAGGGAGAGAGGAAGGGCATTGACCTTTTCCTCTTAAAGGACATTTATTGACAGCATTGTAGGAATTGTTCTCCTGTGAATACCAAGGTAACGGGGATTAGAATAGCAATATATGGGTTTCAGAGGATCACAAAGAGTCTGTTTCATGATCATTACGAAGAAGCTCTTTAAACATAAAAGCACTTGTTCAAAATTTATCATCAGGAAAGTTTTGGATGACTTGAGAAAAAGAAGCTTCAGTAAGGAAAAGACACGGAGTCAAAGCAAAATAGAAATCTTTCAAATCTTCCCTTCCTTACAAAATGTATGTAACTTCTGATGCTTAGAAAAACTTATCTTTTTCAAGGCCTCAATGCACTGCTTACATGAGAGTTAGCATTCAGAGTTCCCGATTCCCAGAGCGTATTTTCTTTCTTTTAATTTTTTTGAGATTTTCATACATGAGTGCTCCATTTTCATAATTTCTCCCTCTTTCTCCCCTCAAACTCTTTTTGTGTTTCCCAACTCCCTTTCAAATTTATGATTTAATCCTTTTCCATTATTGTTACACATACAATGGCATGTTTTAATAGAATACAGTCGATCTATGTATTGAATTTAGTTATCCATCTAATGCACAGACAGCAATGTCCTTAGTCATGTTGCTTCCCTGTTTCCAGTAATGAATTCATGTGACAGTGTGCAAAAATGGATAATCAAAAGGGGGGCTTTGCTAATAAGGTTGAAAATTAAAGAAAGGGAGCGAGGAAGGAAGGAAGGAAGGAAGGAAGGAAGGAAGGAAGGAAGGAAGGAAAGAAGGAAGAAAGGGTTAATGTATGGGATGGTATGGGATGTTGTGGGACAATGGACTGTACCCTGTCACTTGTATTATTTTTAATAAAATGCTGATTGGCCAGTAGCCATGCAAGAAGTATAGATGGGACAACCAGGCAGGAAGTAGAGTTGGGGCAATGAAAACAGGAGAATTCTGGGACTAGGGAAGATTCAGTCTGCAGTCCTCACCCAGACAGAGAGGAGGCCAGACACAGAGCAAGCAAAATATGACTTTTCAAAAAAGGTACCAAGCCACATGACTAACACAGATAAGATTTATGGGCTAATATAAGTTATAAGAGTTAATTAAAAAAAAGCCTGAGCTACTAGGCCAATCAGTTTATAATTAATGTAGGCTTCTATGTATTTCTTTGGAAGTGAATGGCTGCAGGGACTGGTTGGGACAGAATTTGTAAATGAGTTATAAAAGGAACAGCTGTATAAAAGAAACATCTGATAGTGGAGTTGTTGTTATTGTTATTGTTATTGTTGTTGTTGTTGTTGTTGTTGCTGCTGCTCCTGCTGCTACTGCTGCTACTGCTGCCACTACTGCTCAGGTATGTCTAGGTGGGTGATGTTGATGAAGTTGAACTTGCAGACGTAAATGGGAAATTGTGTTACAAAAGGGACAATGGGCATCACATTAGACATCTGAAGTGATACTGTCAAAACTTGCACTTTCAAGTTTCACCATAAACTGCTGCTTAAGATATTTTCAGACACTGTCTCTGCTAACAAAATAAATGAGCTGATATCAGTTTAGAGTGGATGACAACAAAGCAGCAAAGACAGTGACGACACATCATAAAGCACACTATTAGAGCAGAAGGCAACCACTGTCCAAGCTACTTATGATAATTTTCACAACAAAATTAAATACTTTTTAAATTTTTTAAGTTTTGAGATTATAATTTACATCATTTCCCCTTCTCTTTTCTTCCTCCAAACTTTCCAACATACCCACCTTGCTCTCTTTTAAATTCATGACCTCTTCTTTTTTATTTATTGTTTCTATATACTTAAATGTATCTGAAAATATATTATATTTCTTACTACATAAATATAACATTTTAAGTATGAACAGTATGAGCAACATGTTAATTATTCTTAAGCCTCATTTTTCCAAAGTTTTAGATTATAGCATAGAAAATACATATTTTTCATTTCTCTAAATAGCTATATCCAATAGTAAGATGCATTTTGCAAAACCAATACATCTGGGGTTACAGAGTACTTACTATATGTCCACATAGTTCTAGAAAACATGGGAGAAACAAAATCATTCACTTCAACAGCTTTCTAAAATACTCATAAATCTAAATGAGCATAGAGAAAGCAACCAAAGAACAATGAAGTACTAAATAATATCAACTCCTGGCGACAGGTTAATATAACCTAAGTTTCCTGGGAAATTTGGCTTAGGACAAAATGGGAATTTGAGTTATAATTTCAAGTCTTCGTTTTGTGATTCTGTCTCTCTAAGAACTCACATGAATATATTTTAAAAATTTATCATCCACATAGATGATATTGTAGCACCCTGCAGTTTGTACTCCTTTCCTTTAGTCATATTTTCCTTTAAAAAAATTTTTTTTGGAAAAATTGAATGATGTGTATGTATGTTGTCTATGTGTGGGTGTTTGCATGTGAGCACAGTCCTACAGAGTCTGGAAGATCTCTGAAAAATTCTGGTGAACATATGCTTGCCGAGTAGGAATTCATAAGTACACAGAAAGTATGTTGGGGGAACTATAGTCCATTTAGAGAAATCTCTATTGCCATGTCTTGATTCTTGTTCTCAACTGCTTGATACATTAACATTTAATATATCTTCTACAGTAGATGAGCTGTATAAATGACCAGGGACTATATTTAAAAGGAGGAAGGTCCTGGCAAAATAATTCAGTCAGTAATGTGCTTGCCTTTCAAGCACAAGGACCCAAGCCCCATGCCCAGAAATTATGCATACATATGGTGCATCTGTAATTCCAGCACTGGAGAAGCAGAGACAGATAGACTCTGGGATACAAGGCTAATCAGTAAAGTGAGAAACCCTGTCTCAATAAACAAGATGTCCATAACCTGAAGAATGTTACCTGAAACAAGTTGTTTCTATGACCTCCACACACATTTAAGTGTGCATCTGTACTCACACTTGTACATCTGCACATACACATAGACACACACACACACACTCAAAGAGAAGATGAGAAAGTCCTTTTCGCCTTACACTGGAACATACCTCCTATGATCCAAAATATAAAGGAACATAGGCTTCATATTCATTAAATCAACTGAAAAAATATTTTTGTTGTATTTTATCATTTTAAAATATGACTGTATATTTTAATATTCTGACTTTATAGTCATTATTTACTTAGGACTAAAAGAAACTTTGATCCCGCTATAGTTTATGACTTAATATAAAATTATACAGTTGAATATTTGTTGAGAATAAAGCAAATGATAATCTGTGAATTGTAAAAATCAGAAATTGTTCATTTTTTATTATGTTTTTCAGATCCCAGCTACGCTTTATAGCTAAAGAAGAGCAGAAGTTGGGGCTGGAGAGATGGCTCAGCAGTTAAGAGTGCTGGTTGCTCTTCCAGAACCCAGGTTCAATTCAAGGCAGCTCACAACTGTCCTGTTTCAGGGGATTTGACACCTTCACAACAATGTGCATACAATGAATTAAATTAAGTCTTTAAAAATACAAGCAGAAGTTTGTGTTCTTAGTTTTATTAGTATTTTAAAATATTAAATAAATATCTTATAGAATCTGGGTGAATATAAAGACAAAGAGGAAAGATTTAAATTATGATGGGATGATTTCTATAACCTTTCATATTCTAATTGAATCAACGTTCTTTGAGCACTGAGGACTTTAAGCATGCTGGAGAGTCAGAATTAACCATATGTGCATTCTTTGAGTTAGTAACCTGCTGGAGAAGAGGGAGGGAGGGCAGGAGATGGACAGAGGAGGGGAGGAATGGGGAAAAGAGAAATGGAGAAAGAGTGAGAACGTGAGCAAGAAAGAGAGAAGGAGGTGATTAGGAGGAGAAAGTGAGGAGATAACAAGTTTGGCTAAGCAAGAAACATGCAAATAAAAAAGCAGATTACCTCAACCAAGAAATAAGGACATACAGAAATGAAGAATTGAAGACCACATCTTAGTAAGTGAGGTAATGCTTCAGCCAGAATAGTGAAATATGAATAGCATGTACTACAATCATTTTATAAAAATTATGATTCATTACTAGATGTATATATGAAGACTTTTATTAACACTAGCCTAGAGCAAATTAACAACAGTTTAGTTAGTCAAATTATTTTTCACATAGGAGCATGTATATTTTGTATGACATTTCGTCACGAAGATTTCTTTACCAAAGCTTTTGTGCTTTCTCAAAATCTCTTATTGTGTGAAATGATCCTAAATACATTACCAAAGACTTTGGAGAAGTCTTGGATGTAGATGTCAGATTCATATTGATTTTCACAGTTACTCTGTTAATGACTATCATGGTTTAGTCAATTGAATTTGAGTAACCCTCCTCTATAGTAACAGAGATGCTTCACTGACCTCAGAATTGATATATATTTCCTATATTCTTTCCTTGACACATTTGGCTCATAATAGGTATTAAAATAGCCACAGAGGGAAACAATGGCAATCAACATACTGAATTCATGGTCTAGTTCAACTTTAAAAAAAGCAAGTTAGATATTAAAATGCTTCCAAGCATCTCACCTGACCGTAATTACTGACAATTTAATTTTGTTTACAGGCTTCCCGTGCTGCAGGTAGCTTCTCCCTTTGATTACCTCGGGGCATTATTCACTTACAATACATTACACATGGGCTCCATGTATTTCTCTTGATACATAGACAGCTTCTTGGTGCTATGGCACATGATGGTCTCCCCCTTGCAAATGGCTGGCTTTCTATTACCATACAGATTACTTTTCTTAATTAAAGTGGGTAGGTTTCTAAATTGAACCTGAAAGCACTTGGCTCCTCCTTGCAGCTCTGTGCTGTCATTATTGGGAGTGTTCTCTCTCACATTCACACTAACAGTACGCAAAAGGGCAAAACGCCTTCTGAATTAAGCAGGCCACATTTAGACCAATTAATCTTAGGAAATATTAAAGGTCAGTCACCGTTCCCTCAATGTTTGTTGAACAAGGAAAATGATGAGTAATATATCATCGGAGAAAACACAAAAATGAAGGTTACTCATTATAATAATTATACTTCAAAATGAAATTATAGCTTTAAACAATACTAGATGATTTTAGAATGCTCACAGTATCTAATTTTTAAAAGTGAAGCTATTAACTTATGTATGTTAAAAATTAAGAAAGTTACACCAACTGAAGGGCTATCCTGTGATCTTTTGATACATGTATATATAACAAAATACATTGATCAAAATACATAAAGTCTTTCTTCTCCTCTACTTATTACTCCTTTATTATCTCCTGTCTTGTTTCCATGCTCCCATTGAACTCCTCCTTGTCTCTCATCATTCCCTTTCTACACTCATGTCAACACATACATGCATATAAATAAAATACACATAAATTTAAGTCAGGATTCTACATATGAGACAGTGTATTTTTTATGTTTGCCTTTTTTTTTACATACCACAATGATTTCCAGTTCTATCCATTTTTCCTATAGATGTCACAATGCCATTGTTGGAACCAATTTTTTCTTTTTTTGAGGAATACCTTGTTCAACCTAGATATGAGGGGAGGGCCTCGGTCTTGCCTCAAGGTGATGTGTCAGACTTTGTTGACTACACTTGGGAAGCCTCACCCTCTCTGAGGAGTGGATGGGGGACTAGGGTTGGAGGAAGCAGGAGAAGAGGAGGGAGTGGGAACTGGAATATATATGTAAAATGAAAAAAGATTGTTTAAAAAATAAATTTAGTTTAAAAAGAACTTTGGGAAAACTATAAGACGTAAAGCTGCTTTGGATCATTAAAGATTCATGTAGGAATATATTTTGCCTATGCCTAAAGGAATATTGAAAGTTAGCAATGCTAACAATTCCACATTTTTATTAAATTAAATGTAAGTTTTATGCTAAATTTTCATACAAATGTAGACATAATTTCAATCAAAATCAATGTAATCAATCTAAATCATACTATTCTCTTTCCTATATTTGAAAATGTATATTCAGTTATGCCCATAACACTACAAGTCTATCTCAAAACTGAATCAACAAATGAAGTCTTTGTATGCAACTATGCCTAAAAATGACATTTGCTTATACAACAATACATTATTACAATATTGTGTGATCCTATATTTTGGCTCATTGATTTGGGCCCCGCTTATTCTGCTATACATATCTTCTGACAAAAGATCTTAATAAATATACATTTTAATGACATTAAAAACTAAAAAAGCATCATTAACAAGTTTATTATAGAAATATGTATCATATGAGAAACATATTTATAATTCTTTCTTTATGATAACCATGTAAAATTTCACCTTTTCAAAATCAGATTTATTTATTTATTTATTTATTTATTTATTTATTTATTTATTATGTACATAGTGTTCTGCCTGCATGTATGTTTGTATGCCAGAAGATGGCACCAGATCTCATTATAGATGGTTGTGAGCCACCACGTTGTTGCTAAGAATTGAACTCAGGACAGTCAGTGGACAGTCAGTTCATTGTTCTAAGACTCAGACAAAGAAGAACAGTCAGTGCTCTTAACCTCTGTGCCATCTCTTCAGCTCTTGATTATTTTTTATATAGAAATTTGAAACTATGATATAAACAGTTATCATTTAGTTATAGAAAGATTCACATGTATCATCTGGGCTAAACTGACAACTATATTTTAAATATACATATATTTATATATGTATATATGTGTATGTATGTGTATATATGTATATATGTATATATGTGTGTATATATATATACGTGTGTGTGTGTGTGTGTGTGTGACACAAAATTATCCAATACCTTGAATGGTCCATTAATATCAGATGATACTTTAGGCATGCAGATCATATATGACATAAATTGTAGATGCCTGTATTTCATCTCGGAACTTTTCTGCGGTCAAATATTCTCTTTCTCACATTTCAAATAAAGACAAATTCAATATCTGTAAGGAAGTATGGAAACACTAAAGGGAAAAATAAAGAATGAGACACCCTTTTTGTCAATAGGGATTATTGACTTTGCAAGTGAATTGATGTAAATATTTTTTAAATAGTAGGGACAGACTATAATTATAGTATAATTGAATTTTCTCTTAATTGTAGCACAAAGAAATTCTGACATTGAGTAATACTGTGGTCCCCAAAGCCTTCTATTCAGTTCTAAATAGGATCATTTATATGGAACATTGAATTTAACACTTGACCATTTCTAACAAAATGTGGACCATTGATTTCTTTGTTTGACCATTGTTTTCTTTCTGTTGCTGCAATGCTTTACCATGACCACAGTGACTCAGGGAAGAGTTTATTTTAGCCTAATGTTCAAGAGGGATTAGTTAATCAAGGCAGGGAAGCATGGCAGGAAGGATCAGACGTGAGTCCCGGAGCAGGAAGCTGGGAGCTCATATCTCAGCCACAAGCATGAATCAAGAAGAACAAACTGGAAGCAGGGTGAAGTTATGTACACTCAGAAACTGCCTGCAGAGACAAATTTCCTCCAGCAAGGTTTACATCTTAAGCCTTCCCAAATGACACCACCAACTAAGGGCCAAGATTCAATAATCTGAGCCAAGGGGAAACATTCCCAATCAAACCACTGCAAATGATAGCTAATAAAATTTCAATCTTACCAATTTGTAGGTCTGTGAAGCTGAAAAGAGTCAGACAGGTGCCATGAAACATACTTCTTTCTTTGCATTAAACGTCTGCTTTGTATGACAATAGACAAAATTTTTATTGCATATATCCTAAAATATGAGACAAATAAATGATAAAAAGATTCATGCTTTAACTCCTCCATAATTAATCAATGAATTCATAGTTCTAAAGTTTCCAATTCCAGTCTGAAGCTTGTTTTGTTTTCACTCATATTTCTCAAAAAAAGCTATCAATTATTCAACAAAATCAGAGTAAATTTATTCTCTGTGATAGTCACAGAAAATATAGAATTGAATATTCCAAAGTTCTTGTACTGACAGAGGACAAGATGTTGGGAGGATGAATAAAAAAAAAAGAGGGGGGACCAATAATTTCATTGAAAAGGTAAAGATAATGGCCAAAGAAGACTTTGACACTCTAATGCAGGTTATTTTATTTGGAAACTGATCAGAGGAAAGACGTGAGGAGTAGTTGAAAGGAAACACATCACATCTCACTTTCTGGCGTTATATGAAACGTGTCTCAGAACTAGCAAGTGCTGTTGACCATTGACTCCTGTGTATAAATAGACTCAAGTGAGAAACAACATGATCACCTCATTAGATGCAGAAAATGCCTTTGACAAAGTCCAACATCCCTTCATAGGAACCTGGGGGAATCTAGGAATACAGGGAACATATTTCAACATAACAAAGGTAGGAAGCCCAAAGCCAATGTATGGCTAATTGAAAAAAAAGAAAAAAAAAGCTAAACAAAACAAAATATTTCAAAATACTTACACTAATCAAGAAAAAAGACATGTATGTCTACTCACCTTTCCTTTTGAGGACAGTGCTTGACGTCTTAGATGAGCAATAAGACAAAGGAAAGAAATAAAAGGCATAATTGTGAAAGAAAGAAATTAAAGAATCTTTATTTGAAGGTGAAATGATACTGTATATAAAAGACCCTACATAGTCCACCACAAAATTCCTACAGATGATAAACACATTCAGCAGAGTGACTGGAAATAAAATTATTAGCCTTCCTATATAAAAATGGCAAGCATATTGAGAAAGAAATCACGGTAATAATCTCACAGGAGCCTAAAAATCTTGAAATAAGTCTAATCAACGAAGTGAAAGATTTGTGCAATGATAACTCTCTGACAGGTAAACAAGAAATTGAAGACACCAGAATATGGAGTGGCTGCCCATGGTCATGGACTAGTAATATCAGTATTTTCAAATAATCATTCAATACAAAGATTCAAGGTAATCCCCATCAACTTTTCAACTAAGTTGTTCACATAAATTAGAATTATTTTAAATTTCAGATAGAACACAAGAGAGCTAGAATAGTCAAAACAGTTCTGGACAATAGAAAACCTTCTGGCGGTAGCAGCATGTCAGATTTTTAGTTATGTTATAGAGCAATAGCAATAAAAGCAGTCTGATACTAGCATAAAACAGACACATGGATTAATGAGAGCAAACTGAAGACCCACATACTCAAACGGCCACCTCGTTTTTGACAAAGTGACCAACAATATGCATTGGATAAAATAAAATGATATTGATCAAACTGGATGGCCACATGTAGAAGAAGGACATTAGATTCTTATCTCTCACCCTGTACAAATCTCATCTCCAAATGTATCAAGAATCTCAACATAAGACCTGAAGCACTCAAATCAGATAGAAGTAGATGTATGAAACACTCTTGAAATAATTGGCACACAGTAAGACTTTCTGACAAGTATTCCCAATACTACAGGAATTACAAACCAACAATTAATAAGTGGGCTATCATAAACCAAAAAGCTTCTATACAGCAAAGTGCCACATGACTGCTTTGAGTGAAGAGGCAGCATATAGAACTGGAAAAAAAATCTTTACCATCTCTATGTCTACCAAAGGGCTACTATCTAGAATATACAAAGAGTTGGGGGGGAAAAGCCCTAACCACTAAGAAAACAAACAACCCACTTAAAAGCTGGGATATGAACCTAGGAGAGCCCTTCAAAGATGACATACAAACATCTAAGAGGTGCATTATCTTGCGGAATTCTGGCTTTGCTCTGTGTTTTTCTGGTGCCTTTATTCAAAGGGAAACGTTTTTCCTTTAGCAAAGGTATTACCTATGTAACTTTCAAGAATTTTGATAGCTCAAGATACTCAAGTTTGCCCACAGAAATACCTGAGTTCAGGAATTAAATATGTGTAGTTTATTTGAGAAGCAATTTGAATTCTGGCTTCAGGAAAAGAAGAGTGTTAAAAAGCTGTGAGCTAGCACAAATATTTTTCCTCACGTAAACTATCTCAGAGGAAAACAAATGCGCATCATTTCTGTTGCCTCCTGTGCAAAGCTTTAGAACCAACCAGAAGCATCTGTCGTGGCGATAACCCAGAGGAATACCAGGCTCTCATCCCCAGGTGTTCAAAAGCTATACTTTGGAGTTCTTAAAGTAGGAAGAAGCACATGAAACAGTCTGAACTGAAGTGTTACTTAAGACAGGAGTAGCAGTGGCCAGTATTAGGGATGAAGAAGGATCTTGTGTGAGAGGGGCAAGGTTTGAAGAAGTGTGAAAAATGTTTGCAAGTGCTACTGTAGTTATCTACTTGCATTTACACTGACAATGCATTTCTACTGCATTGATTTGCAGTGTTGTTCTTTTTGCTATAACTTTTGCATTATTTCTTATTTTATATATTTTCTTTTAAAAATTCTATTTATTTATATGTTTGTTTATTTATTTATTTGTAGGTGAGCATGTGTTTGCATGTGTGTGAACACATGTGCCATGGTACATATGTGTGTGGAGGTCGGGGGACCACTTGCTGAAGTTGGTTCTGTCTTTTTCCCATATGGAACCTGGGAACCAAACTCAGGACCTCTTGATTGGCAACAAGTAGTTCATTTCTTAAATGTCAATATTAGTGATACCTAAAAATTAAAACTTCAAAGAGAGTAGTCTGTGCCTGAATAATTATAACCATACATGAACGCTTGTTCTTTTATATTTCACAAGTAGTTAGGGAGAAAAATAGATTTGATGAAGCAGCCCTCCTGAGATATTCAAACCCCATTCTCTCATAAGTGATTATAATGGGTTTTCATAATGTTTGACTAAATATAAACATAGATAAAAAGATACAGCTTTTAATAAGTTATACATCAAGAAGATTTGTAGAGAAATGAGTTGCTGCTGATTTTTTTTGGTAAATATATTACTTAGTTTTGCAAGCAACAAACCTACTGCTGTTTTAAAATAAATTATTTTTTCTGTTCTATATTATAACATTAAAAATATTGATGGCTGTGGCCCATCTAATCTGAAGGTCCCTGGATCTCCAATAATTTTTAAGAGTACAAGAAGGTCTTTATATCAAAAATGTTGAGGATTACTACACTATGTCATTAATAGTCCAGCAGCAAGTGTGGCAATGAGTTCAGAAAGAGACCCTGTGGTCGAAGGTTCTTGTGACAGTTTCTTGGAGAAAGTGAAAAGTGCATTAGATCTTAAATGAAAATATGGGGTAAAGCACGATAGAATGAGACGGACTTCCTGCTAGGACAGCAGTGAAAGAAAATGTGGGCAGGAACCACAAGTGCAGGAGTAAGGAGACTAGAGGAGTTCAGGCCGCGGAGGTGAGGGCAGGGGAGTGGGGGCTGTGGAGCAGAAAAGCTGTGAGCATCAAGTTGGAAAGAGATATGCTAAAAGACGGGGTTATAAATTTAACAATATCGGCTACTGGAAGCCAGTAAATGTTTTCAAGCATGGATATTAGAGTAACATGAATGCAATTATGCTTCAAGGGAATCATCTGCTTGGTGGATTTGATTCTTTAGAGATGTAAACTACTAGATATATTACCACTGGAGTCCATGTATAAAGCGATAAAGATTAGTCCTAAAATTCCAGGGTTTGAAGCTTGAATAAGGAGGACCATGAGCGTAGTATTAAGGCAAAGAGAACACCCAGTAGGGATTAGAAGACTGGGCAAAGCTATTATAATGAATTACGCCTCCATCAAAGCTTCTGAATTGTAAATACTAAAGGATAACATGGTACAATTTAAGTGTAAAATGTATTTCTTTGTATTTGTATTTTGATTTGTATAGATCTATCATTAAAATATATGAAAGTCTAAAAATAAATTTGAGTTATTGATGAGTGAAAATTCTTCAACAATTTTGGTTAATTAAACATTTACTATACTAGACACATTGACATATCCTATGGAATGGTTCTCCTCATGCAGAAAGAAATTGTGTAGATTTAAAATTGTTATTTCCGATGTCACTAACTCTCTCTGTGTAAAGTTTGAATGCTTCTAAAACTGATTTTGTTTTCATTTGGAAAGACACTCCACACGAAAAACAAGCGCTATTGAGAAATAACCAAATCACTGAACAAAATAAATCTTTCAGGTAAAATAATTGGGGCCAATAGGGTGATCTTTAACTCTAGCACTTAGAAGGCAAAAGCAGTCATATATCTGACTGTGAGGTCTGCTGGCTGCTATATGCAGGGAAACTTCTTTTACAGTGGGATTGATGACTGCAGACTCATAAATGAGAATGACAAACATACATTGAAGTCTTCTGTGGTGACATTCCCCCTGGGGAAAAAAAAACTAATCGAGAGGAAGTCCTTAAAAATTATGATAAAGATGCTGAAATGTAGTTCTTCACAGTAGATGGTTCCTGACAGGAGTGTGGGGTGGGGAAGTACTCAGTTATCTTTAAGGGGATGGCCACTGAGACATTGAATGTGCTTCAATAAGTGTATGAGCAACACAAGTTTAACTTGGTGCGTTTCGGGAGAGGGGAGAGTACAAGGGTAGGAGGGTGGACTTGGGAGGAATGGGAAGAGAGTGTGATATGGAACAATGCATGAAATTCTCAAATAATTAATACAAATATTCTGTATTTTGGTTGGGGAAGGTTTTATTTTAATCTGTTCTCTAATTCTTTACATTTTATTCCCCACACATTTACCTTCTCTCTCTCTCTCTCTCTCTCTCTCTCTCTCTCTCTCTCTCTCTTCCCCCTCCCCCTCCCCCCCCCTCTCTCTCTTTCTCTCACATACACACACAGTTGCAACACAGTTTTTATTTGAATGAATGATGTTTTTGAGATAATATTAATATTTACTTTAAAAGTTACAACTTCCTGGGAAGTCTTCATTTCAGGAATTAAAATTTTCCTTTGACATATTTCTTAACAATGAGTTAGCTTGTGAAACAGATGAAGAACTTTGCAGGAAAAAAAATGACTATGTCACAATATTCTAACAATGAAACTTAATGACTAATTATAATTCCAATTAAACACTTGATTTTGTTAATATAGAAGCAGCATATACCCAACTCAGCAGTTCCACTGTTTAAAAGCTGAACTATCCATCATTTCTTTCCTTGAAAATGACAAGGTTAAAATGAGCATTTATTCAGTGAAATAAAATTATTGGCATGTAAGTTATTAGCTCACTTAGTGAGCATAGGAAATAAATTGAGAAGAAAGTTACTGAATCAAGGATTCGGTGCATAGTTTACTCATTAATTGCAAGAATTCCATTTGAACATTTGCATATAACTCAAAAGGGGGATTTGAAAGGCAGTTGAACTGGTGGCCATTTATACACTAAAAATATTATAGCATTTCTTAAACCCAGAGAAGCACAAAACAGAATACACTGCTCAGTATTCTGCAGCAATCTCACATCTATCGAAGCCAAGACAATTTGTTTGACATAATAGGAATGGCAGCATTATCTCTGTGGCTCACCTGGCTTCAGAGTTTCCTTTCCAATGTTTCCTTGGCTCTGTGGAATCCTTCTTCAATTATTTCCGGAATCTCACAGATGGCCTCTATACATTCCTGTGACCCGCTTGAACTTTTTTCTCTTAGAAAAATTGGTACAGATTGTTTGAATTGAATAGCTTCAATCATTTGTCCATTTCTCTACCTCCCCTCTTTATCATTTCATTAAGATAAAATGACTTTTTTATTGGACATGGGGAAATTCTGGTTGCAGACTGCCAAAAAAAACCCACCCATATCATGGACGTTGATTCTAGAGTATGTAATAGAGCAGAATTTAAGAAAATAGTATTTTTCTGCTTAGTATCTTCCTTCCCCAAGCTCCTAAATAATGCAGAGTTCTTTGACATTATATTTCTTGGGCTTAATGTGCATGCCACTGTCTTCTCTGGATATGTGGGCTGATGAAAAGTTAGTAAAATATTGTTTGTTTGAGACAATGAGATGTCCAACAAAATCTGTTCATTTGATGAGGGTTTCTGAAAGCACCCCAAACACAAATACAGAAGGAAGTCCAACTGCACAGGTTGCATGCTCTTTCTATTATAATTTCACTTAGTAAAGTCTTTACTGGAAGGTTTAACAATATATTTCAACATAAATGTATAATAACCTCTATAGAAGCCCTAGGGCACAAATCAAGTGAGACATAGACCACATAAAAAGGCTCTTGCCAATGTCTGAAGTTATATGAAAGAGAATATGTTAGTTTAATATCCAATATGACATTAGGTTGTGTTTAATAATGCTATTAAAAACAACTTTATTGTTCTTGATTATAGACAGAGCACTTTGAAATTTCATTTATTAATAAGATATAGTTTAGAAATAACTGAATGCAATTTATCATAAAATCCAAATCACTGTTAGAATACTTTCAGGAAATACATAGAAAAATTTTGTGTTAAATACATTTTGTTTAAAAATACTAGCATTATTTGGATAACCTAACGTATCATTATAATTAAGGAAATGAGAAAAGGCATGTTGGGTTAAATACTAGTGCTTGCTACTTCCAATCATTGTTTTTCAAAGACAAAGAGACCAAGAGTTTTTCTTCATATAACTTCTTTGTATGGCATATATTTACATCCAAGTAGTATTTCATGCTGGAAGCCTTGCTCCAGATGGGTTTGTGGACTTGGGATGGATGTTAGAGTCGGAAACAGGAAGAAATTGTGATCACCTGTTGTTGTCCATGCACGTGGTCCCAGATAACCTGGGCTGTCTTTACAGTTTCAGTGGTTTGCAGAAACGGTTTTACAATTTTACTTCCTAAGCTTTTAAAAATGGTTACAATAATTGCTAGCTTGTTCCTTGCTTCTTTCCCCTTCTGTCACCCAACTCTCCCACTGGTAGCCACTACCTTTTTTGACCTAAATGTCTACGGTCAGGAGCGTAAACAGTTTTGCAAGCTACAAAGGAACCTTTCTGACTAGGCAGACCTACATATAGAACAGTGTGCTCAGTTGGCAGCACATGCGGTTGCAACATCATTCAGGGTAAGAGAGAGTTTTGTCTCTTGTGGTTAACATTTACATCTGGTAGGGTCTGGGTTCTCGTGATCAACTCACCAGCCAAAGCGGGATTAACCCATTCTACATTTTGAACTACTCTGTCACCTCTGGAGATAGATTGTTTTGTTTTGTTTTGTTTTCCAATTAGTCCTGTAGGCAAAATAACCTGGTGACTTATGCTTAAGCGCTGGTACTGTTTATCCCTTGCCCTTATGTTTATCTCTCTTAGGGTAGTGGCACAGCTATTAGAAATGAGGGAACTGCTGGTTTCTCTGACTCTACTTCATTCTATGTTCCTGAATGTTCCCATTAATTCTTGCTATCTATTTAACAACATTAAAAAAAAACTCTTATGGTTAAAATCATTCTTTCCAGAACAGTTGTACAAATATATAATATTAAACTTCATGACCTACTATGACTCATTCAGCCCAGCAGAATGGCTCTCACATAATGAAAGCAAGGAACGTGTGACACATACACTCCCAGGGTCATGCCCAGATTCATGCAGTGAACTGTGCACAGGTCCTTGCCAAGTGGATCAGAGTCTCCAGGGCTTTACCACAAGGAGAACCATTCATATTATTCTCGGGCCTTGTTCCCCAAAGATGTCACATGTCTCCTGCCAAATTTCTGGGGACAAAACGTGGTTTTGCTCCCAGATGACATCACACACAGTAGGAGGACGGTGAGATCTCTTCTGGTTTCCTGGTAGTATATTGTTGACATAGCAACTAGAGGACAGTTTGGAACACACTGATGTGCTTGCTCATGCTTAATACCTGGGAATGTTTCTTATAGAAGATATTTCTTATTTTCATGTCTGCGCTGGATGTAATGATTATTGAATGCTCACTAATATAATGGGAATTAATATCTATCATATTTTAAATTTTGGTGCTTGTTGTATGACAAACAGACTTTTCCTGAGGAGATGCAACACAAATGTCTGCTCAGTCCAGATAGGGAGTCTACAACAACTGGTCGAAGCATAAATACTACCAAAGTCCATCTTGGCGAACCAGTGATTTTATCGGTGTTAATTTCAGGAATATGGGTGAGGGTTATTTACAGTGGAGAAAGTAGTTCAAAATCAGATGTGTCACCAAAGTCCACCTCAACATAGGAGACTATTCACAAAAGTTGGAAATCTCAAGCATATTCCAAGCTTATGGACAGCTCCTCAGGTCAGAGAGGATCTTCTCCAGGTGACTCCATTGACTTGAACTTCTTCCAGGTATCTTGGCTGACTTCTGCCCCATTCTGGCTGCATGGCTGATCTCATATTTTTCTTTGCTTCTTGGCTTTTCTGAGAATGCTCTCAGCAGTCCTTCCTATTTTCTCTAGCTAGGGAGAGACCTAGGGAACCTGATCAGTTTCAGGTACTACCTGAAGCTATTTGAGTTGTTTATTTTCTGTCTTAAGCGAGGTCCTGCAGGAGATGTTTCAATCTTGTAGAAAATCGCTCTGCAAGAGTAGTGCTAAACATGGTTGCATGTACTTATTTACGTCATGTTCACCATACAATGTTACTCCCATTTTACAAAAAGAAACTTATAGTGGATAGCAACAGTGCAGAAAGGGGCTCAAGAGTCTATGGTTCAGGCTCGAAAGGATTAGGTAGCTTCTGGGAAGGATTCTGCAATAGGCTCCAGAGCCCCAGTTGTGGCCCTGGTGGTAATGACTGGGACTGAAACTGTAAGACCCATAGTTAGCAAAGCTGAATACAAGGACATGAAGGTGCAAGTCCCTGGAGATATACCTATTCTCCCTGCCCATAAGCAACCTGACATTGGCATCCTCCTGGCAGTACCCCTTAAAGATGAGACACTACAGATCATGTCAGTGGGGAACCAGACTTGCCTGGCAGCAGACCTGGTTCAAGGCTTTTGTTGCTATTGGGGATGACAATAGCCATGCAGTTCTGGGTGTTAAGTGCTCCAAGAATTACCCACTGCTACTTGAGGAGCGATCATATTGCTGCTGGGCAGAGAGGCTACTCGGAGAAAGGGACTGCCAAGTGCCATTCAGTCTCATGCAAGGTGGCACTGTGTGCTGATGAGACTCAGCCATGTCCCCATTGGCACTGACATCATCTCTGCTGCTGCTGTATCAAAAAGGCAGCTGCTGATAGCTGGTATTGATGGCTGCTACACATCAGTCCGGGTCAGCACTGCCACTCCCAGTGCCTTTACCAAGGCCACCATTGATGTCACTATGAAAATTCACAGCTAACTGGCCCCTGATCTCTGGAGAGAAACTGTGTTCACCAAGGCTTCTTATCAAGAATTTGCTTTCTTATAAATACCTGTATTGTACCAAAGGACTCAAACTCCAGCTGTGGTTACAACATAGAATTTTCAAACAAGAAATATAAGGTGTACTGAATGTGTTAAACACCACACATACACACACACACACACACACACACACATGCACACACACACACGAGAGAGAGACAGAGAGACAGAGACAGAGAGAGAGAGAGAGAGAGAGAGAGAGAGAGAGAGAGAGAGAGAGAGAGAACAAAAACATATGGACATGAAGTGATGTTTTAAGAACTAGATGCAGGAATCCAGCTATATGGCACATGTAGATCACTGGGACCAATGGAAGGAGTATACATACATGTAAATAAAACACTGTATCTGCCCTTAAAGTGTTCACTCTTGAGAAAGAGGAAAACTAGCATACCTTTGATATAATTGTAAGTGCCAGGAATGATATGACCATCTACTATTTACAAAGTGAGTATCTATTCTGTACTTTGTAACAATCTCTTTATATATACTGCTTAATTTTTATAAGAATCTCTTGTATTAAAATTAGTAATAAAGAATATTTTACCAGTTGTGGAAAATAATAAATCAGCCTTAACTCGGTCAGCGATGGTTTATTATGTTTTGTTTTCATCTAAAATTTATTAGATTTTTTAAAAAATATCTATTCAAATTCTCAATCTCTCCCCTCCTCCCATTCCCTCCACACACCCTCTCACCCTACTCCCAACTAATCCTCAGAGAGGATAAGGCACATTGCTTTGTGGAAAGTCCAAGGCCCTCCCTACTATATCTAGACCGAGCAAGGTATACATCCACAGAGAATAGGATCCCAAAAAGCCAGTACATGCTGTACTGGTGTTACTGCCAGTGGCCCCTCAGTCTGCCCCAGCCATGCAACTATCACCAACATTTAGAGGGACTAGTATGGTCCTATGCTTGTTCCTTCCCATTCTGGCTGGAGTTGATGAGCTCCTATTAGCTCAGGTAAACTGTTTTAGTGGGTGAACCCATTGTGGTCTTGACCTCTTTGCTCATACTTTCACTCCTTCTACTCTTCAACTGGACTTTGGGACACAGTCCAGTGCTCCAATGTGGGTCTCTGCCTCTGTTTCCATAAGTTGCTGGATGAAGGTTCTATGGTGATATTTAAGATAATCGTCAGTCTGACTACAGGGCAAGACAAGATCAGGCCCCCTCTCCTCTGTTGCTTAGGGTCTTATGCTGGGTCATCCTTGTGGATTCCTGGGAATTTCTCTAGAGCCAGTTTCTGCTAACTGCTAATGGGTCCCTCAAACAAGATATCTTTTTCCTTGTTCTCTTCTCTGTCCTTCCTCCATCTCGACTATCCCATTCCCTCAAGTTCTTCTCAACCTTACCCTTCTCCCCTCCACTTCTTCTTCTACGCTCCCTTCTCCCCCACCCCCATGCTCCCAATTTTTCCAGGTGATCGTACCTGTTTCCAATTTCCAGGTGTATCTCTCTATATTTTTCTTTGGGTTCACCTTATTACTTAGTTTTTCTAAGATCATGAACTATAGGCTCAATGTCCTTTGCTTATGGCTAGTATCCACTTATGAATGAGTACATACCATATTAACTTTTTTTAGGTCTGGGTTACCTCACTCAGGATAGTGTTTTCTAATTTCATCTATTTGCATGCAAAATTCAAAGTGTCATTGTTTTCTACCACTGAGTAGTACTCTAATGTGTAAATTGTCACATTTTCTTTATCCATTCTTTGGATGAGGGGCATCTAGGTTGTTTCCAGGTTCTGGCTATCACAAATAATGCTATTATAAACATAGTCGAACAAATGTTTTTTAGCATGATTCAGCACCTCTTGGAAATATGCCCAAGAGTGGTGTTGCTGGATCCTGAGGTAGGTTGATTCCCAATTTTCTGAGAAATCGCCACACTGATTTTCAAAGTGGTTGTACAAGTTTGCATTCCCACCAGCAATGCATGAGTATTCCCCTTACTCCACATCCTCTTCAACATAAGCTATCATTAGTGTTTTTGATATTAGCCATTCTGACAGTTATAAGATAGTATCTCAGAGTTCTTTTGATTTGCATTTCCCTGATAGCTAAGGATGTTGAACATTTCCTTAAGTATCTTTTGGAGATTTGAGATTCTTCTGTTGAGAATCCTCTGCTTAATTCAGTACCCCATTTTTTAATTTGGTTATTTAGAATTTTAATATTTAATTTCTTGAATTCTATATATATATATTGGAGATCAGTCTTTTGCCTGATGTGGGGTTGGTAAGAATTTTTCCATTCAGTAGGCTGCCTTTTTGTCTTATTGACTGTGTCCTTTGCTTTACTGAATCTTCTCAGTTTCAGGAGGTACCATTTATTTATTGTTGCTCTGTGCTACTGGGGTTATATTTAGGAAGTAGTCTCCTGTGCCCATGCATTGAAGACTACTTCCCATTTTCTGGTCTATCAGGTTAAGTGTGGTCGAATTTATATTGAGGTCTTTAAACCATTTGGACTTGAGTTTTGTGCATGACGATATATATGGTTCTATTTTCATTCCTCTACATGTTGTCATCCAGTTATGCCAGTACTATATGTTAAAGATGCTTTCTTTTTTCCACTGTATAACTTTAGCTTCTTTGTCAAAAATCAGGTGTTTATAGGTGTGTGGATTAACATCTGGGTCTTCAATTAAATTCCATCTGCCCCTGTTTTTATGCCAATGCCAAGCTCTTTTCAAGACTCTAGCTCTGTAATAGAACTTGAAATCAGGAATGGTAATGCCTCTGAAAGTTCCTTTATTGTATAAAATTATTTTGGCTATCCTAGGTTTTTGTTTTTCCATATGAAATTGATTATTGTTCTTTCAAGGTCTGTGAAGAATTGTTTTTGTATTTTGATCGGGATTGCATTGAATCTATAGATTCCTTTTGGTAGAATTGTCATTTTTACTATGTTGATCCTACCTATCCAAGAGCATGAGAGATCTTTCCATTTTCGGATATCTTCTTCAATTTCTTTCTTCAAAGACTTAAAGTTCTTGTCAAATAGGTTTTTCACTTCTTTGGTTAGTGTTATCCCAAGATATTTTATGTTATTTTTAGCTATTGTGAAAGGTGATGCTTCCTTCTCAGCTTCTTTATCCTCTATGTGTAGGAGGGCTACTGATTTTTTTTTTTTGAGTGGATCTTGTATCCTGCCACAACCCTAAAGGTACTTATTAGCTGTAGAACTTATCTGATAGATTTGGGAGTCACTTATATACACTATCATATCCTCTGCAAATAACGAAAGTTTGACTTCTTTCTTTCCAATTTGAAACTCCTTGATCTCCTTTTACTGTCTTATTGCTATTGCTAAAACTTCAAGGACTATGTTGAAGAGATTTGGAGAGAGTAAACAGCCTTATGTTGTTTCTGATTTTAGTGGAATCATTTTGATTTTCTCCCCATTTAATTTGATGTTGGCAGTCAGCTTGCTGTATATTGCTTTTATTATATTTATATATGTTTTTTATATCCCTGATCTCTAAAAATCTTTATCATGAAGGGGTATCGATTTTGTCATATGTTTTGTCAGCATCTAATGAAATGACCATATGCTTTTCTTTTCTTTCAGTTTATTTATATGATGGATTACATTGATAGATTTTTACATGTGAAACCAGCCCTGCATTTTGGGATGAAGCTGACTTGGTCATGGTGGATGATGGTTTTTGATGTGTTCTTGGATTCGGCTTGCCAATATTTTATTTAATATTTTTACATCTACATTCAGGAGTGATATCGGTCTGCAATTTTCTTTCTTGGTTGAGTCTTTGTGTGGTTTTGGAATCAAGGTAACTGTAACCTCATAAATAGAGCTTGGCAATGTTCCTTCTATTTCTATTATGTGGAACACTTTGAGGAGTATAGGTACTAGTTCTTCTTTGAAATTCTGGTAGAATTCTGCACTAAAACCAACTAGCCCTGAGCTTTCTCGATTGGGAGGTTTTTGATTATTTCTATTTCCTTGCAGTTTATAGGTCTATTTAAATTGCTTTCCTGGTCTTGATTTAATTTTGATATATGGTATCTATGTAAAAAAAAAGTCCATTTCTTTTACATTTTCCAATTGTGTGGAGTATAGGTTTTTGTAGTATTCTTGTATTCTGTTGGTTATACTTGTCTCTGTAGTTTCTGTTCATTTTCTTCCCAGATCTTTCCATATCCAGAATTCCCTCAGTTTTTGTTTTTTTTTATTACCTCTATTTCATCTTTAAGTCTTGAACTGTTTCCTTCACATGTTGATTGCTTTTTCTTGTTTTTCTTGTGTTCTTGTAGGGATTTTTTAATTTCTTCCAATTTCACCATTTTCATAAAGTTATGTTTAAAGTCATTTTCTTCTACTTCTTCTGGGTCAGGATGATCAAGTCTTCCTGTTGTATGACCATTGGGTTCTAGTGCTACCATGTTGCTTTTTAGGTTGTTGGAGGAATTTTTGCATTGGCACCTACCCATCTTTTCCTTCAAATGAGGTCAGCAGTGTTTTTGTGTCTTGGTCCAATCCTTGCAGTGGCTGTCTGAGTGTTTGGGAGTTTTTCTTCATCTGCTCTGTACTGTCAATGCCTGTATCAGAAAGTCTGCCTGTTCTCTTGGTCTTCTCTCCTGGTTTGCTCCCTTGATGCTCTCTCTTAATGCCTTCAGTGTTGTAGCAAGCTCTTGGTGCCCTCAGTATTATAGCAAGCTCTCAGCTCTTATGCAGGGTGTGACTAGTAGTTTAGGTGGTCCAGTGGATGGGTTTGCCTTTGGGGGAAACCTAGACACAGAAAACTCCCTGCTGGCTGGCTAGAATAGCAGAAGGGAATTGGGGGAGGGGCCCGGAGTTTTGTCCCACTGGGAGGTCCTAGAGAATGAGGCATCCTGCTGTGTGGCTGTTCACTCACCTCTTAAGTCCCCTCTTGGTGATGGTTTCTTAAGAAGCTACTAGCAAAATGAATATGTTTTGTCCTGTTGAATATAAGAAATGCACAGAAGGCCAATGTAACATGAGGGCCGGGCTCATTGGGGTTTCTTTCCTGTCCGGTCCCACAGCCGTTTAGATACACATCCTACATCAGGCCAACACTGGACAAAGGCACTTTGTGATCATGACTGAGAAAGACAAAAATAAATATCCTCCTAGATCTTGTCAGGTCATATACAACAGCAAGAATACTGTCCACACATCAGTACTGGCTCAGTATCCACCTCTCTCGGTAGATAAAATGTAGCTGCCCCCTCTTGATCATTAGTTCTGCCCTTTCTTCCCACCTTCTAGACCAAAGTCATTAACACACACCTTTGTGGAATCTCCCATGTCTAACACCTTTCGTCTGGAGAAACACATTTTCTTATGTGTTTCTTGTGAACATATGCAGATAAAGCCTAAAGCACAAAATGGGCTCTTCTGACATCATTTCTGAGCCTTTATAGGTTTGACAGTATTACCATCTCATCACAAGGGAGTAATAAGCTCAAACGGGCTGCATTTCAGCTGTGCTCCTGGCAAGGTTCGGCTGACAGTAACTGTGTGATCCATATGGGTGTTTACTGACACACTTTCTGATTTAACAAAGCACTAGGCTAAAGAGTGATGTAGGTGAACTTTTTTTTCATGCCCACCAGTTCCCAAATAATCGACAGGGAGACCCAATATTAATTATAAACGCCTAGCTGATAGGTCAGGCGTATTACTAACTAGCTCTCACAACTTACATTAATCCATATTTCTTATAGAAGTTATACCACATGACTCACGGCTTGTTATCTCATGTCGTACACATTCTGCTCCCGGAGTTTGGACAGCAACTTTTGAGACTCTGTCCTCCTTCTTCCCAGCATCCTCCTAACCTGACTCTCCCACACAGCCTCTTCCTGCCCGGCTATAGGCCAGTCAGCTGTTTATTAACCAATAAGAGTAACACATATTTACAGTGTACCAAGGTAGTTTTACAGCAGAGTTATGTGTACTTGGAAAATATGGGAATTTCTACATGTTCAAGTGTGCAAACAAGCCAAGTATTTTAATTTGGGTTTTTATTGTTGTGAAGAGACACCATGACCATGACAACTCTTACAGAGGTGACAGCTTGCAGTTTCAGAGGTTTAGTCCGTTATCGTCAAGGCAGAGAGCATGGTGGTGTGCAGGCAGACATGGTGCTGGCTACGTCTTAATCAAAAGGCAATAGGAATTGGACTGAGACACTGGGTGTGGTTTGGGCATATATAAAACCTCAAAGCCCACCCCCACAGTGACATACTTCTTCCAAAAAGGGCATACTTATTCAAACAAAGCCACATCTCCTAATAGTGCCATTCCCTATGGCAGCCAAATACAATAAAAATACTAGACCATGGGTGGGGACTGGGTTTTACTCTGGTCAGAGCTTTGGTTAACATTTGACTGTGACATGTAAACACTTTTCTTTGGTTATTATTCACTTTCTTAGGCACATAATCTGCTTGGGTTGGCAGTCACCTGATCAGATCTTTATTGCTTCTCTATGAACCTGTTAGATGCTCTTGAAATACCGACATCTTCAGACTATTTTATTTTTAAGTTTGTAACAAGGAACCATCTATAAGGAGAAAATAGACACAGACCCTCAAAATTCCAATGTTGAGTCAGTGTCAAGGAAGTCTGAGTCCTGGAAATATTATGAGGCATTCAAGTTCTCTAGAGCAAAATAACCTACTAACACTGTTTCAAGTCTGCACAAGGACTCTCCTCTTAATCTGAGAAAATGACTTATGCCATTTCTTCTGTCCAGGGTCAGAGCATTTTGTCTGTCCTCTGATTAGTATCAGTTACCATTTGCCGAAGGTTGACAGGCACAAAACTTCAAAAAGTCCCATACTAAACTCATTAACCTCTGGATTTCTCATGGTGTCTTCTTAATCTAAGCTGGTACCTCTTTCACCTGAGACACTTCATTTCTCCATGTTTTCTCAGGATAACATATAGTCACTCTTTGACTAGCAAAATTTTCAAGAGACAATTCACAATTATACTGGCTACTTAGAAGATCCCTGAAGATGGCAAGAGAAAGGCGGGGCCACCATTAGACCGTGAGGACAAAAAGTGGCATTACAGACTAAGGAGGGCAGCAGAAATAATGGCATGCAGTGGTAGTAGCGGTAATGTGATACTGCAAGAAATCGGGGTATATATAAAGTTTAACGACTTTAGTATTTTCATAGAGCTTTTAAAAAGGGAGGTAACATTTTAGAAG
Source organism: Myodes glareolus (assembly GCF_982192425.1). Lineage (NCBI taxonomy): Eukaryota > Metazoa > Chordata > Mammalia > Rodentia > Cricetidae > Myodes > Myodes glareolus. The sequence continues at coordinate 34,491,140 of NC_142048.1, read as the reverse complement.
ATATGAGCCTTATCACAAATACATGGGAAAGTGAAGGAGTCCACTGACTGCTGTAATGAAATGTCTTGACCTTGAACAACTTACTGAAGGAGCAGTCTATTTCAGTCTCCAACTCTCAGGTCACACTCCATTGCGAAGGGAAATCTGGGCTAGAATTCAGCAAGAAGCAGGGATCAGGAGCTGATACAGAGATCATGGAGGAGTCTTTCATACTGGATACTCAGTGTGTTGTGCTGCGTTCTCCTGTATCAACAGTCAACCAAGAAAATGCCCTACAGATTTATTGACAAGCTAATCTTATCGAGGCACTTTCTTGATCAATATTCTCTTCCCAGATACCACAGCCTTGTGTTAAAGTGACATAAACCAGCCAGCATAGATGTGAACCTTTATCTAGGTGAAAAAGTTTACACCAGTGAGATCATCAGTACAGAGCCAAATGACAGAGTGTAAATGACGTATTTAAGGGAAACAAAGCAACTAAGTAGAACACAGTGAGAAAATAGAAGAGAAAATAGAAAATGAGTTAGGAAAGATCATCATGGATGAGGCAATGAGTTCTCGAGGACATAGAATGCTATGCTTTCTCCAATGAGGAAAGAAAAATACTTCACATAGGTTTCTGTCTTAAAGGATGATGTGCAAAATGCAGGGAAGCAGGGTTAGGAGCGCCAGATTACACATGGCAAAGGATGGTAAGAGTTTTAAAAATGAGGGAGCAATTTTAATAACAATGTTTGGTACTTTTCTTAAGAGTGGTGAAATTACACAGTTGGAAAGGAAAACAGGCTCTGCAGATGTAGAGTGCACTGGAAACTGTGAGCTGCCGTCTGCATCAGGAGGATGAGGGAAATGGAAAGGTGCTTTGTGTGGCATTCAACGGCAGTCATTGGGAGGGTGGAGCTAATTAAGGCAGGAAATTAAGACCTATTTGGGAGATAAAGGGTGGGATAAAGCATTTTGATCATATTGAGTATATCTAGATTGTGGATGCAGATTTGCTGCCAATTATACATTTTCTCTTGTCCCAGACTAGATAAAACTTGAGGTTCTTTTCTAATGCCTCAAGGTGAAAGTGAGGGGCTATTCTTTTAGGAGAGTGAGAGCCAAAGGAGGTAGGAAATCTGGTGAAAGTACATTCTTAATACACAAACACTACTTCTGTCTTAGTCACTGTTTTGTTGCTGCGAAGGCAAATAAGTGAAAGCATTTAATTGGGACTTGATTACTGTTTCAGAGGGTTAGTCCATTATCATGCAGGCAACCTGGCAGTTTACAAACAAAGGCTGGAACAGTAGCCTAGAGCTACATCCTGATCCACACAGGGTGGGGGCAGGGAGGGAGGGGGCTGGAGTGGGGAGATATCTCTAGAGATGAGAGAGAGAGAGAAAGAGAGAGAGAGAGAGAGAGAGAGAGAGAGAGAGAGAAACAGAGAGCTCCTAGAAAGCTCTTTGAAACCTTAAAGTTGGTCTCAGTGACAAACTTTGACAACTCCTAATTCTTCTAACCCTTTCATTAGTGCCCCTCCCTGATGGAAATGATAACACCCTGGTGACTAAGCATTCAAATACAAGAGCCTAAGGAAGCCATTCTTGCTCAAACCACCACGTCTTGTATATATATTCGAACCACTGACAATAGCCACACAGTCAACCTGCGGATGGGTTATACCACAAGGATCTCATATTAGATCACATCCACATATGCAAAGTCATTACATCATGCCTTCAAAAGTGAAATGCATAGCTACGGGCAATTAAGCAATAGCCTTACTCAGTTTTAACTTAATTCTTTTTACAACTGTGCTTTCTGAAACTTTTCTGTTCTAAGTATTGTTAGAATCATGAATTATTTATGCTCAATTGTTAAGTCTGTAAAAGTTTTCTTTAACAAAGAGTGATCAATCCAGACATGCAGGTATATGTGTATATTCTGAGTGCCTTGTATTCTGAGAGGCATAAGGATCATGATTCAAGATTAGCCTTGGTTAAAATCATGGCTACAGAGTGAGATTCTCTCTAAAAAAAACAAAATGAAAGAACACCAACTAACTAATATGAACAGAATGTTCGAACAATTTTAGGAAATCAAAAGCCTAGGAGACACAGAAGAGACAATTGTACACGAACACCTTTAAAAAAGGTGATGGGATGAGAGATGGCTCTGTGGTTAAAAGCACTGGCTGCTCTTTCAGAGGAGGACATTCAATTCCTAGCACTCACTGGATGGCTTACAACCATCTGGACCTCCAGTTCCGGGTGCTCTAATGCCCTCTCCTGGCCTCGGCAAGAACCAGGCATGTACTTGCTACACATACTCAGGTAAACACTCATCTACAGAAAAATAAAAATAAAAACAGACAAAACATTAAAAACAGTGATGCAGCATATACCTGGTTTCACGAATGAATGGCCATAGCTTGGATTTCTATTTCAGCCTTTCGTAGCTCAACCACATAAATCTTGAGTGCTAACTTATCTAATTTGTAACAGAACAGCTCTGTTTCCTAGAACTTTCCTGAGAGCTACATTATGCAGTATCAGCAGTATCTATTACTTTCCTACAGAAACTGACCTTGCCATGTCAGGGCACAGTGGCTGCAGGTAACAAGGAATGCTGCGATCACTGTTTCAAAATCACCAAATGAAAACTTGTTAGATGGCAGGTGGGAGCGTTATTTAGATCTCACCAGACTTATGGGCTAAGTCCCTGTAGTCCTGCCACTTTTTGTTAAGTCTAGCATTCACCTGCTGTTTCTCACATATACAATGTTGTCTGATATCTCTCCAATACAAACATTTATTGGTCAGAAAACGTGAATTATTTTAATGTTGATAATATTGCATTATAATTGAGTTCTTGATAATTCTTATATATAACTATATTCATTTCAATGAACTTTTAATGATGTCTCTAGGCTTCATCAGATTATCAAAGGTGTTCATTGTACAAGTGAAAAAAAAAACCCCTGAGGTAGAGGACAACAATGGATGTACAAGTGCATTAATTATATTCTTTTCAGTTTTGCTCAGAAAGCCTCCAGAACCATGTCGACACTCCACGAATGTTTCTTAGCCACCTTGGTTGCTAGGGTCCTTGATGGAGGGTGGAAAAAAAAAAAACAAGGCAAAGTTGTAGAACACTTTCTATGCACCCAGGGGACTAAGCTGAATGTCAAAGGGCACACCGAGGTCCCTAACTACTTCTCAAAGGGAATGGAGCTTCCTGGTAGCTAGAACCGAGAAGGCAGTAGGAAGGCCTCCTGATCCAGGTGGAAGTTTGGTCGAACAGGTTTATGGCACACTCCCGAGTGACTGACAGTTGCTCTCTCCTCCTGCGGGAACACAGAAAGACCCCGGGAGCGCAGCAGAGCCGCGCGCACGGAGCCGCGTCCTCGCCACGCCCACTTCCTGCTCCATCCCGCGCCTTTCCCGGTCCCTCTGCCGGTGAACCGGATGCGCTGTCAGTCTCCTCCTCCGCGTCCTTAGCCTCCACCCAGCTCCCTGGAGAAGTCGCTGCCACCCCGAGGCCTTGGCCAAGAGGCTGCTGGCGACTGGCCCGGCGGGCGCGGGCACGGTAGGAGCTGGGCGCGCACGGCTACCGCGCGTGGAGGAGACACAGCCCTGCGGCCATGGGTGCCAGGGCCGCTCCTTCACGCAGGAGACAGGCGGGCCGCAGGTTGCGCTACCTGCCTACAGGCAGCTTTCCCTTCCTCCTCCTGCTGCTGCTGCTCTGCATCCAGCTCGGGGGCGGACAGAAGAAAAAGGAGGTAGATTGGATCCCGCGGGCGGTCGCCTGAGGGCCCGGGCGGACTGGAGCTGGCCGCGTTGCTAGGAAGCCCCGTGGCGTTGCTAGGCAGCGGTGATGTGGGCGCTGGCGCCCGGGGGCGGGAGCCATGTGGGCGGGAGCGGGTTGGGCGTGCCCCTGGGGCGTCTCAGGCAGTGGATGCTGAGGGTGACCCTAGTTCTAGATCCAGGAAGTGGGGGCTGATGTCAGACTGAAAGCCCATGCCTCAGAGACTATGACTGTGCTGAGCTTCAGGTGTAGGCCGGGCTTTTGCAGTTCCTTAATATGCTTGAGTGTGCAAATACCCGTTGGAAGTCGTTGTAAGCGCAGAAGAACTCTACCTCTTATTCAGCTCTCTTGTTTATGTTAAGACGTCAATTGAGTGTGTTATTCTGCATTCCTGATTATATCCTTGTAGCACCAAATGCTTATTTCTGTGTTCAACTCAGTGTGTAATCGAGAGAAAAATCGCAAATATTCTTTTTTAATCCTCTATACTTATTTGTGAAGTTTGGGTCTTCTGATTTCAGTTTCAACCCACCATTATTTTGAGGGTGAGATTTGATGTATCTGCGTGAGTTGTAGAGTTATTTGTGAACTCAGTTTGACAGAATTAATGTGGAAATCTCGTCTGGTCCCTTCACAAACACATTGATTGTGGAATTGTGACTAGGATTTCTAATTGTAGACCAGTTTGGTATGAGTACTTTGTTTTGATGGCGGAAGATGCTTTTACTGCTAAATTACACAAGTGCATGAGTCTCATAAGCTGACTCTGGTTCAGTTTATTACCAGTATTTCTTTAGTAAAGTAGAGAGAGAGAGAGAATAGAAATACAGTCTCAGAGTAAACAGTAATTTCTTCTCTTCATTCATTAATTATTTTTTAAATGTTAGGTGTGCATTTTGTCGGCATGCATATCTGTGCACCATTTGGGTTCTTGGTAGCCCAGGAGGCTTCTAACATCTGATCCCCTAGACCTGGAGTCATGGCTGCTTATGAGCGACCGTGTGGGTGCTGGGAATCGAACCCAGGTCTTCTGGAAGAGCAACTAGTGCTCTTGAACAAGGAAGTCTTCTCCAATCCCTTCTCTTCACTTTTGCTTGAAACAGTCTCGGTATTAAGAACTGAACCTCCCTCCCATTTTGAAATTTTCTTTTTCTTTGCATGAAGGGTCGTGCGTACGAAATTGTTGGTATTTTGGTAGGAGATTGGAGAAACACTACTGGTTAATGGAAATTGTACTTTCAACACGAATTAGATAGACTTTCTAGCACTTTGTGTTTTGTGGCATATTTTCCAGATTTTTAAATGGGAAAGATAGTAGATTTGCAGCAGGCATTTTTTTTTGCGTGTGTGTGTGGTGGTGGTGGTGGGAAGGGGTGTATACAAAGCAGAAGGAAAAAGAAATTGATGAGACACTTCGTGTCATTTGTGATGTTTTTGCTCCTAAGAATGTCACCAGGACCACTGTAAGTTGTAGGGGAAAATATTAGATAGTTTGCAGGCTCATAGGTTCTTGGCATCTCCAGTTCTGAGGCCATCTCAATGTGTAAAATGTTGGGAAACTTACTGTAATTAAATAATTAGGCTTAAAGTGCATATTTCCCTTAAAAATCCTTAAACTATTCATGAGACAAGCTATTTTGGAGAAGGAAAAGATTAGGAACTGTTGAAATGGCTCAGCAGGCGGAGGCATTTGCCGTCAAGCCTGATGACTTGAACCATTTCTAGAGCCCTCATGGGGGAGAAAACCAGCTCCTATAAATGGTCCTCTGACTTTCACACATGGACTTTGGCACGTGCACACCACACATGTGCATGCACAGACACAGAAATGTAAAGATGGGGGAAACCATGATTCAAAATTGAAATGGGATGTCTTCCAACATTACCTCTGTCGTAAAAAAGAGAACCAATAATATATGGTGATGTTACAGAGGAAATTAAGCTGTTGGAGTGTCTTGCATGATGTTTAGTTCACAGACTTTGATTTCTTCTAATTCTGGAAGAAAAACATACTTTGTTGGACATGTTGAGAAATGGTAATCCAACATTTTTGTCTGATAGATTCTTTTTTCTTTCTTGACCTAAGAACCTGGTTACCAATATAAGATCCTATAACATTGAATCAGAAATCATAGCAGTTAGAACACACTTTAAAATAGATGTCACTGACATGTGTTTCAGAGTAACTGCTTTGTCATGAACACGTTTCCTTTATTAGGTGGGAAGCCATGTTGAAGTCTAAAGTTAAGCTGGCAAAATGGGTTGTCTTTGCTTTTAATATGGATTATGACAGCAACAGTTGTTGTAGATTTTTGAATCATAGACAGTTGCAACTGATCTCTGATTAGCCCCTTGGCAAGCACTTAATTTTGAAGTTTAGTGTGCTTATTTTGAAATCCAGACACCAAGTACACCTGTCTTAGGACACTGAGGTTAAGAGGGTATAAAGGTTTCACCACAGTGCCTGAGACATACCAGCAAATGAAAACAATCTGGCTTCTCCTATGAGATGCTTATGTAAGGGAAAGTATAATATGATGGCGTTCTCAAATTTTCTTTTTAATTTTTAATTTTCTTAAAATGAACTCTACAAAATAAACCACATGCCTCTCTAATAAATTACCTTATAACAAACACTTGAAATCTAAACGTCTTAGGTTGTTGGAGCACCCTGCTTTCCCACCATACAAGAGTTAGTGATAGTCCATACACTGGTGTGTGGTTTTGTACACTTGTGCATGTGTTTGCACACATTTCTTCACGAAATGACATTTATATTCCTTAAAATGAGTTTTGTTATGTTTTCTGTTTTGGGATATACTCAAGAAAAATAACTGAGTAGCTAGAGACAATTGAAGATCTTTATAGTTATTTCGTAAAATTACATTGAATATAGCCATTATCAACCAACTTTGAACCGTTTTCATGCTAAGTGATAAGAATTTGTGGGAAACTTCGCTTTTTTTCTTTTTTTCTTATATCATTAACACTTACCAGTTAGTTAATCACCTTCATTTAGAATTGTTTTTAATTTTTAATGACCTCTTCTGATTATAAATTATAAAAAGCCTTGCAGTGTACTTAATTGCTGTAGAAAGGTATATAGCTACCAACTACTGGGGTGTGGCCTCATAGACTGTTTACCTGGATGAGGAAGCCTGCCCCTTCCTCTCTGCTTCCCCCTGAGCCCCTTTTGCTGTTCTTTTTGCTTTGGATCCGATCCTTATCCATCATTCAAACAGAGAATTCTGACTTTGTAAGTTTTAGCTTTTAATAAACACCGGTCTATTTCTTGGTTCTGAGCGTCCTATCTCTCAATCATCACTTAATGACTTTGCTCGCACCTGCTCAGAATGTGGCTCGTTAATGGGCTGCAGTGTGTGGATGACAGGAGTATGTGGCGTGGAAGCCTGAGTCGCTCACAGGTAGAGAGAGGGCCAAATTTTCCCCTGTCCTCACTGAAACATGGTTCATCAGTGAGAGACTTGAATGTTTTACCGAATATTAGTAAGTAGTATATTTTAAGCCCAAAACTGAAGTAGAGAAAAAAGTTTGCAGCTATAGTGCAAATTTCAAAACTGTCTAGTAAATAACCAGCTGATACCCACACATGTGTCAAGATTGTCATTTAATTTAGCTGTGATCTGACAGCGAGCTGAAGTTGAAAACAACAGGCCCTCTCATGAGTAGCCCAAACTGAGTCTCCATGCTGCTGTTGTTTCAGAGGTGATAGTGGGCAGAAGACTTGCCGTTCCTCGTAACAGCATTGAATGGTTCTGTTCTCGTCAGCCATGGGCCGTTTGCTCTGTGGATATAGAAATACTGGGTTGCCGAGGGGAAGCTCTTCCAGAGCTCACCTGACAGTTCTGTGCTTTGTTTGGTGGTGGTTGTGTTTGGTGGCGGTGAGCAGCTGCGGACAGCAGTAGAAGTCAGAGATGCAAACCCACAGTGTTAGAGCTCTCGAGGAGGCCCAGGATACAGAGACTCCTCAGCCAATGAATTAGGGCGGTCTGAGAGCACAGCCCTTGACAGCTGCTAGTGTTGGGGTTTCCCAGGCCCTTGACTGTTGCCAGTGTTACATATCCTTGGCCTATTGTGCCTAAGACCTTTGGCTTTTAAGCTTGGAAGCACCCTGGAATCTTTTTAGTTTCCAGTACCTGTGGGTTTTCTTCCCTACAGTTTCTTTCCCTTTAGCCTTTGCCTTTTTGTCTCCTCCTTCCTTACTTTCCACGTTCTTGTCAGGGTGACTCTGGAACTGTCCAACTGCCTCTTTTGCTGTGGCTCTTGGTTTGTGACTTTTGCTTCTTTTGCTGTCCCTGCCACTGCCTCACGGTCTACTGTTGCTGTCTTGACTCTACTGTGAGTCTCTAGGAAGTTTCTCTTCTCTTGCTCTTCCACAGTGCTGCTTGCTTCAGCTCAGCCGACTGCTGTTCCCTACTGCCTGTGGACCTTCAGGATGGGAGCGGCGGTCACCCTTCTCTGTCCTTCCTGTGGCGCATTATCCCAGGACGCTAGTACACACGAGGTTATCACTCACAACAGCAGTATTTTGATAGAGTTCAATAAACTTACTGCCATTTCCAGGAGATTTGAATCAGGGTGTCAGCATTTTTGCTAGTTACTTCACCTTCCTTTGACAGAAGACAACAAGGAAAGGATTGTCCAAAGAGGTCGCTCACCCCTGTAGTGAGTTGCACTGCAGGAAAGGAACCTTGAGGTTAAGGAACCCAAATCTTTTGAAGAGAGCAATTTGACCATTTCCTTAGAGAGAAACATTATCTTTATTAAACTTGAAGATAAACTCCCCTCCCCCTCATCCCCTTCCAGGGTGCAGGCTCCGTCATGGCTATACTGTACAAGCATTTTTGAAAAGATAGTCCAAAACCAAGTCAGTCTGTTGCAGGCTGTGTAGAAACCTGTGGGGTCCCTGCCAGCACTACTGTTAGCAGCGGAGCTATCTGGGTGAGGTAAGAACGAAACTCAGTTCAGTTCAACACAACTTAGCCAGTGTTGACCTAAACTTCTGGAGTTTGGAACCAAGAGGTTTATTTTTTTTAACATACTTAAGCACAGTAACATTTTGGAATGAAAAGTTATCACAGCAAAGCTTAAGGCACCAAGGCATCGAAACTCCCCTGCGAAGTCCATCTCTCTAGCAAAGCTCCTGTGACCTTTCCCACAAGGATGGGTTCTATTCACTGAGAAACGGTGCTCAGCATAAGGGTTTCGGCAGGAAGGGTTTATAATATGCACAAGGATGTGTTCTATTGATTGAGAAGCAGTGCCTAGGATTTTGGGGATTCAGTTGAGGGATGGCTCCAAAGACTAGCGAAGATCACCAGGTTATCAAACAACATCCACTTCAGCCTTCTGGGGAAACAGCTGTCAGTTTCTTCCCTTGAAGGAAAAAAACCCGTGTGTTTACCAATTCTGGTTTCTCTAGTGCTTATCTGTGGGCGTGAGGGCCTCGTGTTCTTTTCCAGAGTTCCATGAAGAAAAGAATTGTCATATTAGAGATAGGAACCTTGTCAAAAGGATCATCAGGAAGGTGTTTGCGTCCACACCCACATGTCTGCAGCACGTACATTCTTGTAGACTGCTTTTAACCTTCTTACTTTCTTACTCTTTGCCGTCCTGAATATTTGCTGGTCTTGGATTTGAACTGTAGTGCCTTGTGACTGATAGTACAATTTTTTTTGTTTATTTTACATGTTCTTATTTCCAGAAGAATCCCCCTTGAAACAGCATGGCAATTTCTCTGAGATAAAGGATTTCCCTTTGATTAAGTGTAGGGGTAATCAAGCATAGCTTTGTTAGAAAGCAAGTTGATGGGAAAAACCAAATATTTGTTGTTGTATATGTGCATTACCAGTGGGTGAAGTTTTTGCTGGTATCCGGTTAGTTTTTATTTATATATTTTGGGCAAAATCTGGGGGATCTCGTATTGAACAAATCCAAAAAGGAACCTTTGTTCTTTGGTCTGGTCTTTCTGGTTTCACCTTGCTATAATGGAAATAATTCTCAACGTTAAAGAATTTGATTTTTATCCAATTACTTGTATATGTATCACAGTGGTTCTTATCCTGAGTTTTGGGTATAGTGCACTGGGAAGCTGGCTGCACGAAATTTCCTGGGGATTTATACATGGGTTTATGAAGTGTTTCTTAAAAGTAGCATACTTTTATATAGATATTTAAACACAGATATTTAGAACAAATATTAAAGCTGCGAAATGTTATTCAGAAACCTAAGTTGTTTTTCCTAGTAATTGGGTTCTCTCTGCCTGTCCCTATATTTCTATTTAGCTTTGGAAGAAAAGGTCAACAGTAAGTTTATGGAGTGATTTGAAAGCATTAGGTTCTAATATACCCAGAATAGCCTCTAAAGAAACAATGAACAGAAAAATAGGACAGAAAGATGAAAGGAAGTTCTTATTGGAATGGTTGTTATTATATTTTAGTACATAAAACTATTTATTGTGTTTGACATTTGAAGATGAGAAAGACACATATTTTCTTTTATGTTACCATCAGATAATCAAATATATGTATGGAAAGATGCACACTAGTATAGGTTAAATAAGCTGTGCTGACTTAATGGGAATGTTGCTGTTTATTTTAAAAGTGCGCTTTTAGAGATGGCTTAACATTATCAGGTACAGAATCTTTGGTGGAGACGGAGCCAAGCATTGGCAAGTCACATCTTTTATCTGTAGGGATTTTGTGGCAAAATTTAAAGATGATATACAATTGGTTATAAACTGAGGAATCTGTTAAAATAATGAACAGATACCTTAGTTACTGTGCTGAATGTACCAAATTGGGAGTTGAAAATGAGTTAAAGTATGTTAGCAAACGGTACCTAAAAAGCAGCAGAGCAGACAAGCTCATTATGCTCTCAGAGTGTGCAGAGGAATGAATGCTTGTGCCCTCTAGAACTCACAGTTTCCATTCCTGACCCCAGTGTGATAGCTGCAGAGATGGCGTTGTTGGTCAGTGATTAGGTCCTGACATTTCACCCACTCATCAGCGACTCCCTAAGCCTTGTGAAAGCGACTGCAGAGAGCTTCCCTCTCTCTGCCATGGTCCAGTCTGCCAACTGAGAGAGAATCCTCACCAGAACCTGACCATATTGACACCTGGTGTTAGAGTTCCAAATTCCTGGTTTGAGTCCCTTTGTGTCCTGGTTTTTTTTTTTTTTTTTTTTTTTTTTTTTTTTTTTTTTTTTTTTTTTTTTTTGTCAATTTGACACAAATTAGAGCTATCTGAGAAGAGGAAAGTCAGTTGAGAAAATGTCTCCATCCTATTGCCTGCAGGCAAGTCTGTAGGACAATTTTATGATTAATTATGGATGTTGAAGGGTCTGTCCCCCACTGTGGGTGGTGCCACATCTGGGCTGGTCACCCTGGGGTGTATAAGAAAGTTGACCAAGCAAGCCAGTAGGAGCAAGTCAGTAAGCTGCAGTGCCCACCCCCAGGGGTACTGTAAACTGTAAGATTAAAAAAACAGTTTCTCTTGCTGTTTTGCCACAAATTGCTTTTAGTCCTGTTGTTTTATCTCAACAATAAAAAGCAAACTAAGACATTTCATATATGGTAATTTGCTATAGCAATTCATCCTGCCCAATGGTGTGGGAGGTCCTTCTGTCTATGTGTTGCTTTTATTGGTTAATGAATAAAGAAACTGCCTTGGTCTGTTGATAGGGCAGAAATTAGGTAGGTGGGAAAAACTAAATGGCAGGCTGGGAGAAACGAGGCAGAGCTGGGGTGACGACATGGAGCCATGGCAGGAGTAAGACATGCCGAAACTTTGCCGGTAAGCCACTGCCACATGGCAATACACAAATTAATGAAGGTGGGTTAAATTAATATGTAAGAGTTAGCCAGTAAGAATCTAGAGCTAATGGGCCAAGCAGTGACTTAAATAATACTATTTCTGTGTGATTATTTCAGGTCTAACCTAGCCAGGCAGCCGGGAACCAACAGGAGGCGTGTTCCTTGCAACAGCCCAAGACACAGATACATGTCTAATTTTAAAAGATCATATGTTAAAAAAATTGACCCATTTCACTAGTTCCAAAAATGATCATATCTTGATATGTACTTCTGGCTAACTTTTGAAATAGACTTATGCAAAATATAAAATTAAGACATCTCTTATAGAGGAGTGTATGTTGAGTGGCTCTCCTTTTGTTAGACATCCAAGTCTCCAGGAGAATAAATGGCCTTTTCATAGTCATAAATTTGGAGTGATGAGTTGTGTCTGGCCATGGTTTCCTGTATAATTCTCTCTTGGAATCCTCAGAGGGAGGAAAAGTGGATGAATTAAGGCCCCATACTTTACTAATGGCACTATAATTCAGGGTAGCTTCCCCATTGCCAGCCATAGGAGTCATATACTTGGATGTTAGAGAAAGCAGACATGGTAATAACTGTAGTTTTAGAGTGAGACTGTGATATTTTAGACTAAATAACAGAATGGAAGTACAGATCAGAGCTACTGATTTATGTAGGGTTTATTTTTCTAAATTACTTTCCTCAGTTATTAGGGGCATTAATATATTAATATCATTGTTATGTCTATGCTTTTGTTTTTCTTCTCATAACTGATACTTTAAGGAACTTTCCATTGAAGTGTGCTTTTAAAAAAATGAGTTAAATTTATATTACTTTGTATTTAAAGACAAAAATTGTATAAATTGTAGAGGCTCCAGTGATGTTTAATGCATATTAAATAATGTTTGCCTTTGGTTTAGCAGATTTTTCTTAGTGTTTATCATTTCATGAACTTATTAAAAATATTGTTATACCATATAACAGTGCAAAGAACTTCTTACTAGCTAAAGTTAATACCCATTGACCAGCTTTCCCAATGCTGGCTTCTATCTGCTCTCCACAGGCCACACTCAGTACTGTTCTCTGCACATCTCTGAAGTCACCTTGTCTATTACAGAACCTGACTTTCCGTGTCTGTGTTGTATTATTTTCATGACTGAATAGCATTTCAGTATGTTCATGTACCACATTTCCTTTATCCAGTCAGCAATGTGTAAGATACTTAGGTGGTGTTTGTGTGTGTGTGTGTGTGCACACGCACCTGCAGATAATCCATGCCAGTGTGTGTGGGGTGTGCAGTTCCCATGACTTAGTGATTCCCTTTCCTGTGAAAGTGACTGATAACCTTAGAATTTCTTTTCTATTTTAAGTTTATTGAGGAAACTTGATGCTGTTCTTACATAATATGTGTACTGGTTTACCTTCTCCTTGACAATATGAATGTGTTGTTCATGTTTTCTCCAGTACTGTTGAGCTCCTAATTGTAGTCATTTTACCTGGGTAAAGTGATAGCTCAATGTGTTTTGATTTCCCTTAAAAGAGATAGTAAACTTTTAATGTACATACTGGCCTCTTGTATGTCCTTTGTTCAGTTCTGTTCGTTTTATGGCCCATTTTATGGCCCATTTTAAAATCTACTTACTATATTTTTCTGCTGTTGTGGCTTTTTTTTGTATATACATATTCTGCATGCTAACTCCTCATCGTACATGTAATTCATAGTTGTTTGTTTTCCATTCCATAGGATGTTCCCTCTAATTACTATGTCCTTTGTATGGTGAAGATTTTTAGTTGATGTAATATTGTTGTCTGATTTAGCTTTTTCTCATGCTTTTGAGAACTTAAAAAAAAAATCTTTAGCCATTCAGTGACTGTTTACAGTGAGTAAACATTTATCCTAGTGAGGGTTTCTGTTGCTGTGAAGAGACACCATGACCACGGCAACTCTCATAAAGGAGAACATTTAATTAGGGCTGGTTTAATAGTTTCAGGTTTAGTCCATTACTGGCATGGCAGGAAGCATGGTGGCATCTGCATGCTGACATGCAGACCGGGTGCTGGAGAAGGAGCTGAGAGTTCTACATCTAGATCCTCAGGCAGCAGGAAGAGATCTGTAAGCCACTGGGCAGGCTTCAGCTTTTACGGTTTCAAAGCCCACACCAAGTAAGCCACTTCCTCCAACAAGACCACACCTACTCTAACAAGGCCACACCTCCTAAGAGCACCACTCCCTGTTAACCTATGGGGGTCTTTAAAACCACCACCACATTTGACCTTTCTCTTGTTGTTTTATACTGTCAGGACATGCAGTTAAGCCTTGATTGAATCCCTTGCCTTGATTTTTTCCGACTGCTGAGTTACAGGTGTCTGGTTTCTTTCTTCCATTTGTGGGATCCTCTTTGCTCATACCTACAAATGTTTAAAACTGAGGCAGCCATATAGCAGACCTATTTGGCTACTTTGAGAACAATTTCTAAACTTAGGGTATCTGCTTTTATAAACTGCTTAAAGAAGTAAAATTAAGCCACGGCAGATCTCAGTTACAAGTAACAGTCAAATACATAACTTGTGTGGGTCACAAAGTATGAGGGTGTATTAAATACTGTTCTTTGACAAAATACTGGATGACTGGATGTGCAATTTAAGGAAGGGAGAAAGTGTTAATTTCCTCTCACAGTTTGAGGGTCAGCTTTTCATGGTGGCAGGTGAAACGAGACTGATCACATTCCATCTGCTGTCAGGAAGTACAGAGATGAATGCTGGTGGGCAGCTTGTCCTCATTATTACTGTTGGTTTTTGTTGTTCTGAGCCTCCAGCCTAGGGACCAGGGCTGCTCACAGTTCAGATGGATCTTCTCACCTCAGTGAACCCACACTAGGAAACTCCCTCACACCCCCACCCAGAGGTTTCTCCTAGTGCTCCTAGATTCTGTCAGTCTGACAGTATTAGCCACCATAGAGAGTAGGGATCAGCGTTTCTGTCTGGGCAGTTTCCCGTATTAATATATAACACCAAGTAAAGTGTTCCCCAGTATCTTTGCCAAAGCTAGAAGTTAGAGTCCATTTTACCAAATATTTTTGGTTTGTCAGACACAGTCAGTCAGTCAGTCAGTTTGTCTGTCTGTCTGTTTGCTGGTACATGCAGAGATCAGAGGTCTATCTCTGGTGTTATTTTTTTTTTTTTAAACTGCCTCCCATTTCTTTTTTGTTTTTGAGAGATGGGCTCTTTGATTGGCCCGGAGCTCCCTGTGTAGGCTTAGGCGGCTCCAGGGTTGCACCTGTCCCTGCCCGCCGAGCACTAGGATGGCAAATTCACCCCTACACTTCACATCAGTTCTGGGGGTGAGTCAGGTCATTGTGTTTGCGCAACAAGTACTTTACCCACCGAGATATCCCCAACCCCTACCCTTTACATTTCTTAGTGTGGTGTTTGGTGGTATTCCCAGAATGAGCCCTTGTTTGCCTCCTGCGTTCTCTACTTAACTGCTTGCGATTGCTAATCTTGGCTGTCTACTTGACTACATCTGTTACTAACTAAAACCCAGGCATCTGGACACAGGGGAGAGGAATTTTCTTGATTGGATCTGTTGAGGTGGGATGACTTACTCTACATCAACGACATCTTATTTTTGGTGGTAGACCACATGAAAGGATGCAGCAGAAGGATGCTTTTCCATTTGGCTTGCCAGCCCTCACACTTGCTGGCACGTTCACTGATCCTGTTGCTGCAACACCCTTCACTGTATTAGCACGTACTTCTGGGATTTTAACATAGACTGAAGACCAGCAGCTTTCTAGAAATTTTCTGGGACTCCGGTGCCAGATTGGGATTAGTCTGGTCTTGAACTTTTTATTACTTTATAGAATGATAATGAACTACTAGTATAGATATTTATGTAGCTCCTTCCTCTGTTTTAATTATGAAATATGATGATGGAGTTATTAATGATAATTTCTTTACACATCTGTGCTGGCTAGTTTTACATCAGCTTGACACAAGTTGACGTCACCTTTCAGAAGGCATTGAGAAAATGCCTCCTATGATCTGACTGTAGGCAGGAAGTCTATATAGGGCATTTTCTTATTTAGTGATTGATTTTGGAATTATATATAAGTGAAGTAAACCATTGCTTCCCCAAATTGCTGTAGGTCAGAATGTTGCATGCATCACAACAATAGTAACCCTAACTCAGAGAGTATCAAAGTTAATTTTATATATTAGAAGTTAACTCCTGGTAACAGGTATACTTTAATCTGATAACCCTTTTATCATAAAGAATCATAAATGCCATAAGTTTTCAACAATTTAATTGAGTTGTGTGAGCCTTAGGAACTACCAAGAACTAATCACAGCTGTACTGTTACATGCAAATTCTTTTGCCCATCAAATAGCAGTCACGTTTATGGTCTTATTTGTGCTCATTTCAAATACCCATTTGTAAAGCCACTGATTGCAATGCTAGTTATGGCTGCATCTTAGCTTCCTTTTTCCATTTAAAAATGTTTATTTATGTTTTATATGTTTGGATATGTATACAGTGCCCGTGGGTGCTTGTTTTCCGGGAACTGGGGATAGAGATGATTCTGGTTTACCATGTGGGTGCTGGGATCCAAACGTGGGTCCTCTGGAAGAACAGCCAGTGCTCTTAACTGCTGAAGTCTCTCTTCAGCCCCCACTTTAGTTTTCAAGTTTTAATTGCTTTATCGACAATAAAAGCAGTTACTCATGATAGACAGAAAACTTAGAAAAGCTGTCCATTGTCTTACATACAACCATTGCTCTTGGATATCTCATGCTTCTGCCTGTTTCTACCAATAGTGGGATTATAGGTGTGAGCCATTACACTTGGCCCAAGTTACACTTAATGAGTAGAAGTACAGGATACATATTGATAGGAAAGGAATGGAGGAGAATAGTTGCAGTCTGTCTCTTTATCTGTGCCTCTTTTCTTTGTCAGGTTACCTGTGAATTGGAGTTTACCTTACAGAGTACCATCCTTTTGGCTTTGCATTTTCGGTGGATTCGTCACAATAGAATAGGTAGTGGATTTCATGGAGCTTCTTGTAGAGCCGTGTTGTTGTGATTTCTTAGTAAAATATAAACTTGTTGCTGTTGCTTTCTATGGCTATGACTTTAAAAAAATTGAAGTGTATTGTAACTTTCATGTCTTGTACTTTTTGAATATTTTAGTAGAAATATTATAATACTTTTTGAATATTTTAGTTGAAGTAGCAAAGTATATGAGTATCATTTTTAAAAAGTATCATATATGCCATCTATGCCATTCTAAAATATGCTTTGTCACTTTTTTGGTGAGTATTACATTTTAAACATTGTGCCGGTTTGGGCAGTAGGGTAATAGCTAAGACAAGTACTGCTTCTGGTGTCTCCTATAGTTTATAATTCTATAGAAAATTCATACAGAAAAGATAGAGTGTGCGAATTCATGAACTTGAGTGAGGACTTTGATATCATGTAGTGCATCATTTTTTTTTTAAATTTAATAACTTGCCACAAATGACGCTTCTGGGGAGAGGGAATCCTAACTGAGGAGTGCTTTATCAGATTGGTCTTTTTCTTAGTAACTAATAGATGTAGAAAGGTGTAGCCCATTGTGGGGCCATTTTTGAACAGGTGGATCTAGGTTGTATAGAAAGGTATCTGAACAAACCAGAGGAAGCCAAGTAGTAAACATTATTCCTTTGTGATCTCTGCTTCAGTTCCTACCTGTAGGTTCTGGCCCCGGCTTCCCTTCAGAGGGACTGTAAACCGTAAGGTTAAGTGACCCCTTTAAGTGATCCCAAGTTGCTCAGGTCAGTGTTTTATCACAGCAACAGAAAGTGAACTAAGACATAGGGGGAAGCTGAAAACAGGACAGAAACCTAAGGGGTGTAAGCTGGTGAAAAGGGAGAGTGTGCCAGGCAAATGGGAAGAAAAAGCGTTTGTAAAGGGCTCAAAATAGGACAAAGTGTTGCAGATCTAAAGAACTTGAAGTCGTTTGTAAGACTAATAAGCACGATATGGAGGAATCATGGGTTACAAGTAGAATGGAGGTTTTGGGTCAAGTCCCAGGGAATCCACAGGGCTATGTAAAAGTATACATCATCCTAGACATCAGCAGGTAGAGAGGGAATGTTGCCTTGAACTTAGTTGTGGCAGTAAAGTAAGGGGAAAAGCTGGATGGGTTGCAGAGCTGCTTAGGAACCAGACAAGGCAGCATTGGTAATTGATTGTGCAGGGTGAGGGTGAAGACAAGAACGGTGATTATAGCTTCTGATTAAAGGACGATTGTGCTTACTGAAATGGTAAATGGAAAGGAAGATAATGTGTTTAGTTTTTAATTTGTGAGATGCCTTTGTGAAAATCAAAGCTGCATGTTTGGTGGCAGTAGATTGTATGCAGAGCTTGGGTTGATGCTGAAATGGATTTAGAATTCATTAGCATAATTACTGAATCATGGTTGTTCATAGTTGAAAACTTAATACCAAGTCCTGAAACATGCCAGTGTTTTGGTGTTGTACCAATAGTATCCATGTGGAAGAACCAAAGACTACTGCTAGAGAGCTAGGAAGGACTCTGCTTGAGTCTGGATGTTACAGAAGAGAATACTTCAAGGACAAATCACCAGTAACAAGTGGTGGCTGCTGTATTGTTAAAAAAATCCTTTGGATTTAACAAGAATAATTTTATTGTAGCGATCAGGATGCATCCAGTTAGTGAATAAGTAGGCTGTGAGGAAAAGAACAATGCAGCAAGCAATTTTGATCTGAATGGGAGCAGAATTTAGCAGATGGTAGCTGGAAAAGAAACTAAAAGGAAGAGAAAATTGATAGAACCAGGGGACAAAAGGTAGGATGAAGGAATGCAAATTGAAGAGGTGTATTAGCCTTGAAAAGAAAGAAACGTGGTTCAGGGCTGCTTTCAGCTACTCGGCTTCCTTACATGTCTGTGGTAGCGTCTTAGTCGACTGGGACCTCTATCCAGTGGAGACTAGCTTCAAAGCAGTGGGAGTGTCAGTCTGGGGGCCTAGGATGTCCAAATCGTTTTGTCATCAGATTTGGCATTTGATTGGAGGAGGGGACCTTTTCATAGATGGTAACTCTTTACTGATCTTCACATGGTGGCATTGTTCCAGGTGGAAGGAAGCGTCCCTGACGTTGTTCATGTGACATTCCTTCTCTTTTTCTACTGCTCTCCAGAAATAGTGGAAACGTATGTATGCGTGCAAACCAAATTCTGTAAGATGAAGTTTCAAACATTTGTGAGCATTACTTTGACAGTTCCATATACTTACACGATGGGTTTAGTTATCTTCACCTCATTCTCCCTACACTTAGTGACTCTTCTCAGCAAGTCTGCCTGCTACTTTCATGTTTCTTTGTGTGCCACTCACTGGGTTCAGTTAGAGTTTTTGTCCTAGTCTGGGTGGGAAGTTATTTATTGGAGCAAGGGCAACTTATCCATGACTAATGGAAAAATGCCACTCCCTCCCCCAGCAATTGTAAACTGTTAACATTCCTCCATAAAGGGGTGGAAACTTACATGCTCCTCCCCCATCCATGCCGAAATGGTGACAGGCCGAGTCTTGAACAGATAGCACACGCACAGTGAGCATAAGTGCTGCCCAGAGATACCTTTGTGCAGTGCATGTTCCTATGCCCTGGCTCTTACATTGATTTTTTCTTTTGTGTTTGTTTCCTGGTGCAAAGTGCCACATTTTCATGACTCCAGCAGTGACAAGTTACTGTTTCACAGGCGTAGAGGTGAAATGTAAAAATATCGGCCTCACTGACCAAATAGCTGTCCATAGAGCCTGTTTTTTGAAGGGACTGAGGAGAATATCCAGTTTCTTACTTATGTAGCTTATTAAAATAAAACACTATGCCAAATCCCATCTCTTTCTGTGAACTTAAATATGCTGACTTCAGAGTAGTACGTTTCCCCTGCGTTTACATCTTGGGAGATACTGTTCATGGAGAACACACTTCTCTCTAGTATTTATTAAAAGCCACCGAGCCTGCACTCTCAGTGTCTTCTCTGGACCCCACTGTCAGAGCATGGTGTTGTTTGAACACTTAGAGGAGGATGTGCAAGTCTAGACTAAAGCATGGGACTCAATAGATAGATGTTTAATGGATGTCCCCTTCTTACATGAGATACAGAAATTGTGTTGCCAGAATTTTGCTATTATGGCATCTAAAAGAATGTTTCTGTGGATTAGAAGCAAATTTCAGTGTCTACCCCTACTGTAAAAATACTGAAAAATGCTGTAGGGCAGACTGGGAAATGTTATTTTAAGTTTCATTTTTCTTTGCAAACAGGACGGGAGGTAACATCTTTTTCACGATACCTATGCCTCAATTTTGTAATTCTTTCCTTAACCCCGCTGAGCACAGTTCAGTGTGTATGTTTCATAGTAGTCTTTTTTCTTTTAGATTCATCTAAATAATAGGTTATGGTCCTTTATCTTCCAATCTTCCATGGAACCTTGTTTGCCATTGTGCCCCCAAATAGATACTTATTCACTTAGTAGTAAAGACCTAGTTAACTATTCCTCAAATATACTAGGTTCCTATTTCTTTAGTGCTTTGTAGGAGACCTGCTTAGAAATGAATTTTAACTGAATAACAGTACTTCATAGTGAAGAATAAAAAAGCCTTTGGATTATCTTTGTAAAAATGTGTCAAAATTACATTTTCAACTGATAACATTCTAATAGCTAATCTTACAGCTATATTTTTAAAAATATTTTATTTATGTATTTATGGGTGTGTATAGGGTGGTATTGTGGATATCTGGTGTAGGAGGTCCTTCTGTATTTGTGTTGCTTTCATTGGTTAATAAAGAAACTGCCTTGGCCTTTTGATAGGACAGAATTTAGATAGGTGGAGTAGACAGAACTGGATGCTGAGAAGAAGGGCAGTGTGGCAGATGCCATAATTCTCCTGCCTGAAACAGATGCTGGTTAGACTCATGCCGGTAAGCCACAGTCAAGTGGCGATACACATTAATGGAAATGGGTTAAACTAATATGTGAGAGTTAGGTAATAAGGGGCTGGAGTTAATGGGCCAGACAGTATTTAAATGAATACAGATTCTGTGTGGTTATTTCGGGGCTAAGCTAGCAGGGTGGTGGGACACAGGCTCCTCCTACTACAGATATCATATGCTTATGGGTGCCAGCAGAGGCCAGAAGAGCTTGTCGGATCTCCTGATGACAGAATTACTGCCCATTCTACTCTGAGAAGTGAACTTGAGTCCTCTACAAAAAGGCAAATACTCTTAACTGCTGAGCCCCCCTCTCTAGCTCATGGTCATGGTTTTGAAATTTAGCTTTTTATTACAAACTTTCATGGTTTTTGGAAAGCAACAGAGAATAAAACAAAGCTGGTAAGTTTTTTTGGTGATTGTTTTTCAGTGAGATTGTATGATAATTGATAGAATATTTTCAGTTATTGTTTGTAGTTTAGAGTTTAGAGCATGAGAGTAGGTACAGATGGCTTTATTTGGTTTTTGTACTGGGGATTGAATCATGGTCTTTCTTGAGACTATGACAAGGGTTACCCTTGACAAGGGTTGTACTGCTGACTATATTTGCAGTTTGTAGGCATCCTTCTAAAGGTCATTTCTCAACAGAGACTTGCATTTTCACCCCCTTCCTGGGGGCTTGTTTAATACCCGTTTTCTCTTCTGAAATACCTAGTGTCTTCATTCTTGTTGTTTTTCCCTTTTCCTATGTTAATTATTATAATTCTGTCAGATGCTCACTTATCATTTGCTTTGCATTTAATTTGAGTAATTTTCTATCATTTTCTTAAACATGTTTTTAGTTAAGTATAGCAGTGACCAAAAATTGTGCTATATGATGGGTTGATTAGATAATAGGAGGACTAAAGATGGATGTTCAGGCACAGAATACATTTATAAGTAGTTGGTTTTTTGTGAGTCTTATAAAAACAGGTTTTTATGTGTATGCACACATTTTGAGTTTGTGTATATATATTGAATATTTAAAAATCTTTTGTTTGTGTGTTTGTGTGTGTACACACATGTATGTGTGAGACGGGGAGGATGAGGAAGAAAGAAGGTCAAAATGAAACTAGCTAGAAGATGGCCTTGCTAATTTGCTTATGAAATAGGAAGATATAGTCTTCCATTCTCTGTTACTTTTGGCATAAAAAACTCTGCTAAGCAGAATACAAAAGAAGTCATTCATTCAGTGCATATTTTGCATTAGTCTGCGCCAGTCTTTGTTTTAGGCATTGCTAGCACATAAATAAAATACAGCAAAATCATGCTCCTTGAGTGCCCGTAGCCAGGGGAGTCAGCAGGAGTCAAATCTACATATCCTAAGCCCTGTTCTAGCAATTTTCCTTGTTTTGTGAACTTACATATCTCTTCTCAAACTAGATTGAATTAGGATGACATTCCTCATAATTCCAGGCCTTTTGATAAATATGAGCATATATATTTTCAGTTTCTTTCATCTTTTATTAAGAATATGAAATACAAGACTGAAAGATGTTTGAATTCTGATGTTTAAGTTTAGGTAACCATTCCTTAGATTTTGTTTGTGGAAATCATCTTGTCCTTAATTTCCCTATGTCTTAGTTAAGGGCTGGAGAAATTGCTGTCACTGCCTGCTGTTCCAAAGATCCTGAGTTCAATTCCCAGCAACCACATGATGGCTCACAACCATCTGTAATGAGATTTGGTGCTCTCTTGAGGAAGAGAACTGGTTAGTTGTCCTCATCAACGTAGACCACGGACAAGTTCAACAGAACTGCCATATATGGGCTTCCCAGGCATGCTCAGCACTGCCAAGGCATAAATTTCATTTTCATGCATTAGTTAAGGTTACTGTTGTGATGAAACACAGTGTTCAAAACACAGCTTAGAGAAAAAAAGGCTTATTTTGCTTATATTTGCATATCACAGTCCATGATTGAAGAAAGTCAGGGCAGGAATTTAAACAGGCAGGAACCTGGAGTTAGATGTTGATGCATCCGCATGGAGGGGTGCTGCTTACTGGCTTGCTCTTCATGGCTTGCTCAGCCTGCTTTCTTACAGAACCCAGAACCCACCAGCTCAGGAATGACACTGGTCACAAAGAGC
The DNA here is from genome assembly GCF_982192425.1 of Myodes glareolus. Taxonomy (NCBI): domain Eukaryota; kingdom Metazoa; phylum Chordata; class Mammalia; order Rodentia; family Cricetidae; genus Myodes; species Myodes glareolus. The sequence goes on along the minus strand of NC_142048.1, from coordinate 34,468,396 downwards.
TGGGCCCTCCCAATGGACCAGTAATTAAGAAATATCGTAGAGACTTGCCTCAGCCTGATCTTAAGTTTTTTTCAATTGAGGTTCCTTCCTCTCAATTGAGGTTCCTTCCTCTCAGATGACTCTAGTTCATGTCAGGTTGATATATATATATAAAACTAGCAGCACACATCTTCATGTGCCATTTAAAACTTTAGCCTCCTGGCTTTCTGACTAAACATTTTGATTATTTTCTGTAGTTACGCATGAAGATGTAACTGTTTATAGTATATGCTGCTGGGCAGATCCACTTTAGATCAGATCATTCTACTGAGTCTCTTATTGTTTGATTATGTGCATATTGAATGAGCAATATTAGAGAAATTATAAATGGTTACTGATAATTTTTTGTTTGTTTTTGAGATAGTAGCCCATACATTGTAGCCCAGGCTGGCGTGAAGCTCCTGTGTAGCCGAAGCTGGCCTTGACTATGTGCCGATCGTCTCTCTTCAGTCTCCTGAGTGCTGGGATTACTACATTCATGAGCAAGCTTGGGGGACTGACATAGTTTTAAAATTAGTATTAGTGGATTAAGAATATGTGGAACAAATTGTTTGAACCTTGCTACTGTGGAAATGTCTCTGAGACGCTTTTGTGTTGTGTTAGCCGGTAGTGTACGATAGTAAGCAGCTTACTTCTTCCGTCACTCCACTGTTGTACTCTGCTGCTTTCATGTACCATTTCCTGTAGTCCCTGCTGGAAAACGTGCGGGCAGCTCATTTTCATAGGCAATACATATACCCTGTTATTATAGACTAATTAAAATGAGAATCGGAGGAAAATTCCTCATGAATTTAAGATAACAAATTATAGCATAATGCTAATACATACACATAAAGTTTATTTAACTCATCTCAGAATATCTATATAATTATCCTGACATCTGGACGAGGGCAAAGTTAATATCTTATAGCCAGAAGGAGCCAGCTATTTAGAAGGAAGATGACTATATAATTGATTGTTCAAACCGGGACACTTGAGAGGAAAAGAGAGGATATGATTAATACTTTTACTGAGATATCTCAAGTTAGGTGAGGCTGTTTCTGGGGTAACTGTGACATCTGGTGACTGAAGTAAGAGGCAGGAAAGGGCTTTAAAGTGAATATGCAGTGTGTGAGTAACTTTGCTGGGGAGTTAGTGTAGTTTTACAGGATGCTTCTGTGTCAGTTCTGTGTCACCGATGTACCTGGTTGATGCTCAGGCAGCACAGAGTAGGGCCAGAGTCTTCTGCTGATGGCTTTCCTGCTAACTCATTTCTACAGCTTACACTCAGCTTTTCAACTTACCATACCACTTCTACCTTTGCATTAATTGAGAAGCTATTTATTTTCATTAAAACTTAAATTAAGCTTCATATCCAGTTATTTGTGAAGATGAACTTTTGGATTCTGTGCACAATACATTGGTTAAAAAGTACTCTTCAGAGAGCCCTGGTTTAAGAAAAGTTGTATGTGCCATCATCACTCCTGCATTGCTCATCTCAGCCCATCGCTTACTCAAGCAACACAGTGAGAATCTGATTTAGCACGTCATGCTTCCGTTCCACAAGGTGATTTATGTTATAGAACACCTTAGCATACATTTTAGTGATTTTCTAGTGTTAAAACAATAGTTTTGTAGTTCATTGTGTGAGTGCGTGCGTCTCTGTGTGTGTGTTTGTGTAGAAACTTCTGTGATTGGATGATGACTGATCTTCCTGATGAGGCTTGATAGAATATAAAAGAATATATTTTTTGTTTTGAATATGCTATGACTATATTTGTAGCCTATAAAACTATATAAATTTAAAGGAGTTTATGCCTACCTGCCATTCTTAATTTGTAAATTATAGCATTTACTTGTCTTGTTGCTGCAGTACAGTACAAGATAAAAGTAACTCCTTTACTTAAGCTTATAGTCTGGGGAATACAGTGCATTGTGGCAGGGAACGTGTGGTGGGAGGAGCAGGAGGCAACTGCTCCTTGTGTCTGTACTCAGGAGGCAGAGAACAATTTCTAGATAGTTCACCTTTCTTCCTTTTATTCCATTGGAATCCTAGCTGTGGGAGAGGTAGCACCACTCAGAGTTATGAAATGTCTTCTTACAGTGAACCTCTTCCAGGCAATCACTTACAACAAACCGGAAACTTGTTTCCATGGTGATTGGGAATTTTGTCAAGTTGACAGTCAAGATTAGCCATCACAGTGGTGATTTTAAACCATGTAATTGTATAGATTTTATTAAAGCATGTTATAATTTGCTTACTGTTAATATGCTCAACATAGTTCCCACAGTATGCCACCCACTAATTATTTTGTATTACCTTACAACATATCTCAGTGTGAGACTGTTTTGTAGATGAGCTAAGTAAATGAGTGTTGTATATAGATTAGGGATTTGCCCTAAATCAGGACATTAACTACTGTGCCAACAAGTTCAGAATCGACATCAGAGCTGCTCCTAATTAACTGTGCTTTTCTTTGTGCTTCTTAGACTTGAGGGAGTGATTTTGTTTGTGTGACTCTGGGGATCTGGAGGTACATTTTGAAGCCAGCTGACTGTTCAAAATATCGTTGTGATCTTATGTTTTATTTACATTAAACATTTTGCAGAGTTTGCTTTCTGTTCTTTCGCTGTTATTTTAAAATGTTCTTCTTTTATTTATTTTTGTTTCTCTGTTGATTATATTGCTTTAGGATTGTATAGTATATTTTTCTTGACTTGCTCTTTGTTTACCCCAAAGGGGTTTAGGATTATTCTGTCAGCAATACTGAGTAACTGCCAGCCTTTGGACTGTGTTGCAGCAGTTAAACAGCTATATTGAGGGGGAGCATGGTGAAAGCCCGGGATTGGCTTGCTGCACTTGCATGGATTCTGCTTGCAAGGGAGACCTTGAGCCTAAGTGGGGTTCAGTAGGATTTCAGGACCCAACACACCAGTGAACCTGAGTGCACTACCTACTCAGTAGGTCTCTGTCACAGCTGGGAAACCCTAGCTTAGACTGAGTTTTGAGTGAGGTACTCCAAACCTTTTCAACTCTGCCCTGCAGGAGCTACAGTGCCTTCATTCTAGGAGGGAAAGTCTGTGCTCTGACTCAGAGGGAAGCCCTGCTTTGGAAGCTTTTATGCAAATGGTTATTTAAAGATATTTCAAAATAGGGTTGTGAGAGACATGCAGGCTGGATGTCCCCACAGCATGCCCTCCTAACACTGTTGATGGACCCTTCCAGGAGAGGGAAAGGCACTTACTGTCACTGTGAAGCCGAGTTGAGAAGGGGCTGATACTCAGCCTATCCTTAGGGAATTTTAGGTATGTCTGTTTTGCTTATTTATTTTTTTGCTGGTATTTTTATTCACCAATTCATTTCAGACTTTAATATAATTTTGGTAGCTCTTTGATAAGATGTCGTAAAGAGGTCACACTTTGGATCTTGGCTCATGGCTGTTTCAGTGAGTGGTTCTCATTTCACAGTTAAGATTATCCTGTTGATCTTGCATATCTGAATTTATACTACCTCAGAGAAGGGAATCAGTCAAATGGTAAAGTATTCTTTATTTTGATGTGTGTGTGTGCACGCATACATGTGTATGTACGCTTGCTTGCCTTTGGTAGTTATGTGTGTAGTGTATATGCTCTTTTGAGGCAATCTCACCCTAAATCTGAGCTGGCAGTTTTCTGCTTGTCTGGCATCTAACAGACACCAGCAGTCCTGTCTGCCCTTATCAGTGCTGGGGTTGCAGCTGTCCATGTGACCATGCCCACTAGTCAGTTGTGTGCTTCTGGGATCAGAACGCAGGGTCTCAGGGGTTAACAGAGTGCTCCGAAGCTCTGTGCAGCCTCTCAGCCTCCAAACATTATTTTAAGGTAGCTGTTACACTCTGTGTCCACGCGAGATTTTATCTGGGTGTACGCCACTGGGAAAACAGAAGGTGCAGCCAATTTAGAATTTCAGAAACCTGTTCTGCTTTAACCTTTGAGTTATGTGGGATGACTCCGGAGAGATTAACTATCCATTTGTTATTACATGATCAGGCTATTTTGAAAGAAAAGACAGTTTAACTTGTAAAGTACTTTGTTTTTTATTGAAACATTTCTTGGGATTATTTATTTATTTTTTTAGGAAATTTTAGTTTTGAGATTAGAGACTAACTACCTTGATATCCCATGATCAGGCTATTTTGAAAGAAAAGGTAGTTTCACTCAGTGATGGTTACTTCCTGTGGAGTACTTTGTCACTGAAATGTTTCTTGGAAGCTTTTTTGTTTTTTAGGAAATTTTAGTTTTGAGATACTTTAAAAAAAAACAAACAGGGTAAAGCCTACAAAATAGAAGAGTAATCCCAGTTACCGTGGAAGATTTGGCAGGAGGATCAACAATTTAGGGCATGCCTGATCTAGAGTGATTCCTGGGCCAACCTGTGCTACTTAGCATTTTTAAGTAAAAAGAGAATGGGGGTATCTTGGAGTCAGTTTGTACTGTTGCAGAGAAAACAGTCACTAAAATGAAACAAAGTACCCAGTATACGCACTGATTTTTTTAAAAAATACATCATTGTCAATTAAATTGCATAAATAATGGAATGTATATAAGTGACCAGTGTTCTTAAAGTATTTGTAAACTGAAAACATTTGATTTTACTTTGTAATGATATTCAAACTTCCAAGCAAAATGGATTTTTTTATGGAACTAGTTTAAGCATTAAATAATTAAATATGTAATGTATTTATGTATATGCATATTGTTTTACTATAAGAGAATGCTATATGTTTTATTTAAAAAATATGTCCTGAGGCATGGTCTTTCTTGTTTGATTTAATCTTAAAAAAAGCCTCTCTGCCAACACAAATAACTCCAATTAAACCAGATTAGACCAAATTAAAGTGCCCATGTTTAATAAATGCAGCACTCTCGGGTGGACTGAGACAGCATGGCGGAGAGAGGAGCCCACGCAAACCCTGGAAACCATGTGTTCCTTTTTCTGGCATGAGCATAAATAGCCTGTGGGAGTGGTCCTGACCCTCCCCAGGGAGGGGTTAGTGCTTGGCAGGCTGGGAGTTGGAGTCTGGACTAAGGCAACTCCCAGGCCAGGGGCTGGGGTGACGCTTCCAATCATTCAGTTCTCCCTTGCTTTCATTGTTTTGTTAGATGCTTTCAGTTGCTCACTTTCAACTGCTGTTCAAATATATTAAGTGGAAAATTTAACAGTAAATTACTCATAATTTTATATTGTGTGCTGTCTGAGTATCATCTCTCACGGTCCTATGTCTTTCTCATTATGTGAGTGTTCCTGTGTATCCACACTGTATATGTATGTCCACACTGCATATGTATGTCCACACTGTATATGTATGTCCACACTGTATATGTGTATCCACACTGTATATGTATGTCCACACTGTATATGTGTATCCACACTGTATATGTATGTCCACACTGTATATGTATGTCCACACTGTATATGTGTATCCACACTGTATATGTATGTCCACACTGTATGTGTATGTCCACACTGTATGTGTATGTCCACACTGTATGTGTATGTCCACACTGTATGTGTATGTCCACACTGTATGTGTATGTCCACACTGCATGTGTATGTCCACACTGCATATGTATGTCCACACTGCATATGTATGTCCACACTGTATATGTATATCCACACTGTATATGTCCGTCCACACTGTATATGTCCGTCCACACTGTATATGTACGCCGACACTGTATATGTACGCCCACACTGTGTGTGTACGTCCACACTCTGTGTGTATGTCCACACTGTGTGTGTATGTCCACACTGTGTGTGTATGTCCACACTGTATGTGTACGTCCCCACTGTATGTGTATATCCACACTGTATGTGTACGTCCATACTGTATGTGTATATCCACACTGTATATGCCTCTCACTAGCCAGTCATTTACTAGCTGTTTAGGTTGTCATGTCATAGGAAACAGATACAGACAGATAACTGGGGCAGGGAAGAGGAAGGGTAAAGGGGTAACATCCACAGAACTTTTATTATAGTATCACTGTTCCAATAGTTTTTAGATTTTACCAATTCCTGCTAACTTCTTACTATAGCTAATTTATAAGCTAAACTTACATACCACCAGTGTGAATGTACAGGACAGCAGGTAGTGACTTAGAGGCTAGTACTATTTCTGGTTTTAGGCATCTAGCAGGCATCTTCATATCTACACCTAGTGGATAAGGAGGTATTTGTTCATATCATTATTGGCAGAAATTTTGTTTGTACTTTTAAAAAATAACATTACTGTCCAAGATTGAGATGGACTGTCAATTGAAGGCAGGATTGTAAAAATGAATCAGAAATGCATGTTTTATTTGTTAAAATATTAAATGACACAGCAGTTAAGATTAGTGATTTTAGATTTTGAGACTGATCTCATTTTTAAAATGTAAACATTTCAGTTAGATATTAATTTGAATTTATCATCAAAGCTTCCTTCTAAGTTTTCTAAGGAATGCTTTTGTATTAATGAGGTATCAGAGTTTGTGAAGCCTGCAGAGCTCTGGCCTGCATCCATTAGCTGATGACAATGTGTTCCTTTTCTGCTAAAGTCTGTTTTGCTGGACATGATGGCCTGATGAGCTCCTTTCTTTAGCATTGTGGAAATCAAATCATGCCTTAGAAAACTTCTTAGAGACGCATTCTACATCTGTCACGTGATGGAGTTAATATAGGAGCTGCATAAGTGCCGTAAAGATGATACGTCCCAGCTGGCAAAGAATCTGACCTGGTTTTCTTTTCTGATTTTATTGCATCTCATTCCATAAATTTAGTGGTTCCTAAGCTGTTATTAACATCAAATTAACTGCTAAGGTGTTGTGACATGTCTTGAGGTGGAAATAGCTTGAATGTGGTTGATACAGCTATGCATCTGTTTGTTTCCTTGAAACCAGCATTTAGCTGAGTCCAGGTTGATGTACTCTGCACTTCTGTACCAACCCTGCTGTAAGTTCTGAACAGACACAAGGTCAGGCTGGAATTCCTGGTGAAGTAGGGCATGGAGCATGTGTTACAGAATTCATTGTCATTATGTATTGTCAGTGTAGCAAAGCAAATAGCTATCAGTTTGGGTCTAAAAGCCAGAGAAAGTTGATAGATGCTAACAAGGAAAGCCACATTACATGGGGAAGACTGCAAGTTAGTAAATTTCATTTTGAATATGAACATCAATTCTCATAATAGTTTTCCAAACATTTAAAAAATATATCACATACAGCAAAGACTTTTTCTGCATAGCACAGTAGGACAAAGGCAGTAATGAAATACTAAAATAACCTTGGTGTTGTATTGGTGTTACCTAGGTTAATGCATACATTTACTTTAAGGAAGCCTTTCTAAATGTTACTGTTTTAGAATGGAATTGGCTTCCTAGTATGAGAGCATGCTGTTTGTTTTATTGTGTGTTTGCATGATGTGTATGTGGGCATACATGCCAAGGCATATGTATGGAGGTCAGAGGAAAGCTTCTGAGTGTTCTCTCATTCTTCCTTTTTACTGGCTGCAATGATAAAACTTACTTTCCCAGGTTGCCATCTTGCCATCTTACCAGCCTTCAGAGCAAATTGATTTATACTACAAGTGTTCACCTTTGATCCACTCTAAGTTTATTCCACATGCTACATTGTCTGGCGATTTCAATTAGATTGCTTTAATTACTTTACCAATTATATTGTTTTGTAGAGGGGAACTATATATATATAATTAATTATTAAACCAGTGTTTTCTCTCTCTCGGACAGCTCTTGAAAGAACATATTACATATGTTATATGTCTCTCCATGTCCAAAGCCAGAAGAACACTTTTGAGATGAGATCTGATTGACCTGGTGGTACGGTTTTTGAGAGAAAATTGGGAATGAATTTATCACTTCACTAGGACACATGTAGAGTCAGACTTGATCAGTCTTGTCCATCTCAGGGGCGATGGTTTTGAAACAAAGGCAAAACACCAACTTACTACACAACAAGTAGTGACTTAACGGTTTTAATATTCTTATTTTTCTGTGCTAATTTACTGCTGTCTGGGGACCAGCCTCCAGCAGCAGGGCTATTTGAAAAATCCACCGATGTTGGCATAAGCAAGACCTTTTCTATTGATGGGGGTTAAGGAGCAGACATGTACATACTCTCCTGATGTTTTTATTTTTGATTCGCCAACCTCTTCGGATGGACTGACAGGGCTGGACTCGGCTGACTTGGTTTCCCCCAGAACAGCTGTACAAAGCGTATTTATAGATTGTTACATAAAGTGTTTCCTCATACCAGGCACCCAGCCTTAATTTCCATGTCTTACTGAAGGGGAGCATCACATGCGTCCATGACTCTAGTTTTTCATTATTCATTGTGTGCAATACACAGGACTACGAGAGCCCGGGCATGTCTGTGGTGTTGTGACCACAGTCATGGTAGGCCTTAAGGCCTCCTCAGCAAGACAATCCTTGTTTTCCACAAAGATTCTTCAAGGTCAAGGGAGTTCTATAAGACGTCCATTCATTCTAGTCTCTACGCTATGCAGTCATTTGGCTAAATTCCAGCAGAGCACAAGTAACATGTTTTCTGTCTCCCTTACATGATTACAGTGTCATCTCAATATCCCATATACACTTATGTCTCAGTAACGTATTGCAGGTTAACAGCCTTTGAGCAGACAGAAAGCATTTTTTTCACAGCCACTCCCTTGCTCGCAGGCTGCACACCATGGTTACTAAGAATCGATCCTTCTAGTGTCTGTCGAAGAAGTTAATCTTACAAGGAACCCTAAAGGAATGAGAAACCTGAACTTTTTGTACATAAAAGACAATCAGTTGCCTGTACATTAGATCATTAAGCTGTGTACCCATTTATTACTAGTTTCACTTCCTTATTTATTTATTTTTTAAGTTTTTCGAGACAGGGTTTCTCTGTGTAGCTTTGGAGCCTGTTCTGGAACTTGCTTTGTAGACCAGGCTGGCCTCGAACTCACAGAGATCCACCTGCCCTGCCTCCTACGTACTGGGATTAATGACCTGTGTCACCACTCCCTGGCTATTACTAGTTTCTTATATCAAGAGAATGAGGGCAGGAATGAATACAAGGAGTTAATATATTTTAAGCATTTTCCCAGAGAATTCAATTGTTTTTCTTAATCATTAGCCTGGCCCGTGATCTAAAACAGCTTCTAAGTGTAATCATAGTCCTTGGCTGTGAAACATATCCCTGTATTTATTTTTATTCACCAAAGCTCTGTATAAGCTACCATTATTATCTGTTAGATGGCACATCATAGGGAGAAAGCCATCTTCATAATAATCCACAGGTAAAAATGTCCAGTAGATTGGGATGTTTCCCTGAGATAAACACACTACATTACAGGCAGTGGGGAATCTCCCCACATCTAATTCAGTTGTGCTAGATACCAGAGAAGGAGAGCAACAGCAAGCTTGTAAATGGCACAGCAGTAGCAAGAGGCATTATGGGGTTTGTGGTGGAGCGGGGAGCGGCTTGCTTACCTGAAAAATACCCGTGGGGGGGGGTTGCCTCCTGGTGGGCTGCAACCCTGAACCTCAGTCACCACCTACTGCTCCTTTGACATAACCAATGACAGGAATTTAATATGCTTAGATGCTTTACTGATATTCAAGTTTTTGAATATTTCTTTAGTATTCTCAGTTGTGAACTTCATGAAAGTATTGTTCTATTTAGGTAAGTAGATAAAGAGCACGTGTGTGGGTTTGTAGTTATGAAATTGGCCAGTCAGTAGAACTTAAAAAAATAACAAAAAACTGATCCCTGAGTTGTCTGGGGACTGGGTGTGGAATGTGTGTGTTTGTGGTGGTGCTGAGAAATGAAAAGTCTGTGAAGACTCAGGTGGAAATGGCTTCACAAGGAACAACCTTTTAAAGATTAATTTAGAGAGTTTCAAAATAGTAAGACCATTTGTGAAGGGACCTGCATACCACAGGGTCCTCCCCTCTAGACCCTAGGTTAGGCACAGATTACACAGACATCAGACATTCAGGGGCTTTCACTGATGACCTGGGACTGTTTAGGGCATCAAGGATGGGAGTCTTACCAATCAGCTGCTATTGGATCAGGTGCCAGGAAGACTAGAAAGTGTGGGGAAAGAGTTGGGAAAGGGTCAGTCGCAGACAGGGCATCAAACGAAGGGACTAACATACTGCGGGTCCCTTCTGGACCCCAGATTAGGCACAGACCACACCCAAATGCCAATTTCCCAGAACAAACCAAACGCAAAGATTTTTTAGTAAGCAAGGCAAAGAGACAAGGTGGCTGACTCTGAAACAGCAAACAGCTTTGCAAGTGTTAATTTTAAAAAGGAAAAAAGAGGTCTGTGTTAGAATGAGCTAGGACATATTGGTAAGTTCTGATTGGGTATTTTAATTAGGGCAGTCACAATAATGAATTTTGATAACTGGACCTTGATGTTTTGATAGTTGGTCCTTGGAGTTCAGTGTTAGGAATGTGTCAGGCATAAAGTGGCTGGATAACGGAAGTGGCTAACTTTAGGAATGTAGTCTAACAGTTTAGCAAGGGAGAGGATAGGGAAAAGGGCATGACCTATTGGGATTAGTATGGACTGAGGCTGGAGGGCTATAAGCTAAAGGTATTTTCAAAACCAGAACACTTTATAATATTTGAAATTTATATTGTAGGAGATGTAAAGATTTCAATGAATAATATCCAGACATGTGAGTCACTGTGCATCTGCTTACAAAGCACAATTGTTGCAATAGTGTAGAAAGATATATTAGGCTTGATGTGCTCCAAAATACGACTCAGAACTAAGGGTATCATAATACTAATTTGGAAAGGATTGTGAAAGTTAGATGTTATAATAATGGAGAGAAGGGGATAGAATAAAATAAAGATATAGGTTAGACAACTGTAGAAGTCACTGACATTAAGATACAGTTACCGAGCTATGTTAGGCACCACAGAAGTTGAAAGACACAGTTTTGAGATTGAAGTAGGTGTCATAGTTATGTAAGTCAGTAGCTAAATCCATGAAAGTATAAAAAAGTGCCTGAGGAATTCATGCAGAACAGAGAACAGAGCAAACAGAATTCTCAAGAAAATCCATCAAAAAGACTGGGAAATGGTAAGGGAATTCGGAGAACTTGGAGAATGGGATAACTTAAAAAACCAAAGGCATTTCTTTGATGGAGGACCTAAGTGTTTTCAGAGAGGATGCAAATTAGCACACCATTCATATCGTATTTGCTCGTTTAGAGGTCAGTTGCAGTTCGTCAGGAATTAATAAGGTCAGTGAGTGAATTCCAGGTAAAAACAAGAGGGACAGTTGCTCTTGACAGTGCTTGACTAAGTAGTGTGACTGAGAACAGCAGTGGAGGCAAGAAGTCAATGCAGCGTGAAAGGAGAAACTTCTAGGGGCGTGGGTGCATGGAGTAGAGATGGTCACAGGAGACCATCTCGGAGACCCAGTAAGGAAAGAAATATGAGAGCGGTTCATCAGTGACTTGTGCCTGTGACCAAACACGTGACAGACAAGGGAGCAAACATTCATTTTAGCTCCTGGTTCCTGGGATTTGTGTCCACAGGGTGAGGAAGTACGATGCAGATGTCTTGGAGTCACTTGTGGCAGTGGGGGTGTGTGGAGAGGCCCATCACATGGCGCCTGGACCTGGAAGCGGAGACAGCGCCTCCTCTCTGCCCTCTTCCACTTCCACCCCATGTTCCAGTGCTTGCATAGCTTCCTGCAAAGAGCTCTGACTCCTGGGGTCAAACCCATGACCTGGGGGGGGGGATGCTTCTATTCACGTCTTAGTAGGGTAGCAGAGTGCAAAGTAATAGACCAACCCATCAGTGGCTGGGTTTCTAGAAACCAGTTAACCTGGTTGTTTCTCAGTTGCACTGGGGTCACACTTCTAGATTAGGAGGAGAGTACTGTTTTATACATTTGAGTGCAATGCTGAGAGGTTTTATGTGGTATATTTCACTTTATCTATGAGTTAGATGTCAAATAACTAGATATAGGTTGGGTCTTTGTCATTTGTTATTGTTTTTTGTTTTTTTCTTAACACAGGGTTTCTCTGTTGGGGTCTGCAGACCCCTGGCCCCTTGACTTTCTTGCCTGCCTCAGATCCTTTACCTGCTGGAGTCAACTGAGCAAAACAGCTTCTTTACCCGTGCCTGCAGCTGCTCTCTCTGAGCGTGAGACCCTGATGGCAGGAGAGTGGTTTCTGGTGGGCCTGCGACTGAAAGATCCCAAGGGCTGGGATGTGGCCAGAGCCTATATAAGGTGCCCCTGAGCACAATAAGTTGGATTCTTGTATCAAGGATGACCTGTATTTTCCTCTCCCTCTCTCTCTCTCTCTCTCTCTCTCTCTCTCTCTCTCTCTCTCTCTCTCTTTTTAAATCTCCGGGCCCCTTTCCCGATTCACATACCGACCTGTAGTGGCACTGGGGCTACATTTCTGTGTAGCTTTGGAGCATGTCCTGGAACTAGCTTTTGTAGACCAGGCTGGCCTCAAATTCACAGAGACCCTCCTGCCTCTGCCTCCGGAGTGCTGGGATTAAAGGAATGTGCCATTACCGCCCGGCATCATTACTGTTTGAACATATGTCTTGTTATGCATCCTGGGCTCGTGTGAAGGAGCAGCTGGGCAGTAGTGTAGCATTTATTTAAATGATACCAGCATTGGTTTAATACAGGGGTCTTCATTAGAGTCTTCATTCACCCACTGGCTGTGGCTCTTCTGCTCTACATCGGTAGATGTTCAGTAGGCAAGAAGGAGCTGTTGGCGACCCCTCTGGAGCAGCTTTGGTTTCCTTCTTGCAGCAGCGAATAGAGGCGGCAGGCAGGCCCAAGCAGCAGCAGGTAGCAGACTGTAGAGCTAATGGTCCTCAGGCCAACTTGGTACTGGCCCTGTGTCTCTTGGCAAAGGGCAATGATGGAGTCAGAAAACTTGACAGTTTGCTGGAACTCTCCTGGCTCGGTTTCATGCACTTTTTCTCCCAACTAGTTTTGGTTCTTTGCTTTCTTTTATCTCCTCTCTTTATGGTTGCTTCTCTTCTTTCCTCACTGAGAACAGTATATACATATTTACATCATTTTTCATCTTCCCTTTCTTCCCTTAACCCTTCTATATACTGTTCCTTGCTCCTTTTCAGATTCAGTCATTTCAGTCAGGACTATTTGGTACTTGATAATGAATTAGTGTTCTCTTCCCTGGGATTGATAATATCTACTGCTCTCAGCATCCTTAATTGTCTGTAGTTCTTTGCGTAGGAATGGGGCCTCCTGAACTTTGCCTTCTTTGTCAGCTCTGGCCTGTCTGTTGGTGGTGGTCGTGCTCGGCTCGTGTTTCTGCAGTCATGTGCTGTTGCTTCTGACCTTCCTTGATGCTGCAGCTGTGAAGACCACCTCTAGCAGCTGAGGGATTGAAGGAGAGCCAGGGAACTGGCGGACTAATCACTCAACTGTACTTTTCTGTCTGTAGCTGGGGCGGGGGGAACTATACGTAACTTTCTGGGACATATGAAAAAGTGAAAACACACACACACACCCTTAGGATCTTTCCGTCATCTTCTCTCTCTGGTCTTTATTTCTTTCCTTCCATCCAGATATATTCCTTCTGTCTCTCTTACTGTCCTGCTTCTAAATAACTTCTTTTTCCCCCTGCCGCTTATATTTTGCAGCAACATCTTTCAAGTAGTATAAAAAATTATAATGTGGTAACATTCTACTTTTAAGTGAATGATGACAATGAATATAAGTAAAAAAAACATGTTTTCCATATCTCTTACATGATTAAACATTTTTTTTGTATTATAGGTGAAAAACAAATTATCCCCAAAACTCACATATCCAAACAACTTGTTATACAGTAACAGAGTATAAGCAAGCAAGGTACTTTTCTCACTCATTACTTTTGGGGTTACAAAGAAAGGGCCAATCATTTTTTATTTATCTTAAAAGGTAATCTTAGAAGAAATCTTAGAAGAGTCTCAAATCTAAACTTTTATATATGAAAAACAGTCATCTCTACTTTCAATCCTCGGTGTGCATACCCATTTGTCAACAGTCTTTTATATCAGGAAGCTGAGGGCAGAAATGGGCACAAGAAATTAATCATCATCTTTGATCGCCAGCCTCCTAACAAGAAAGGCCTGTCAGCTAATAATAACCAGGCTGCTTTGTTCTTGTTTCCTAATCTTGATGAGTCCCTCACTCAACTATGTGACTTTCTAAACTTTAGATTGTTTATACAGGTTTTTCACCTCAAAGCTATTAACAAAAACAGCTTAACTTAACCTTTCGTCATTTTTAAAGCTTTGTGTTGGCTATGATGCACATCAAAACCCATGAAGACATCTCTCAACATTAAGATTAGAAGAACTTGAACTAACTTAGCTTCTGGGATTCAGTTCTTTTTCTTAATCGTTAACCTAACCCCAGTCTGTATAACTCCTTGAGAAACTAGCTGCGTGACACTTACTTGTTCTGATTTCCTATCCTTTGCAGCCCATGTTTTATCAGGGGCTGGGCAAGAACAACATTTTAAACAGTACAGCTTAAGAGGAAATTATCTTTATAACAATTCACAGGCAAAATTGCCCAGTAGGACAGGATATTTCCAAGAGATGATCACACCACATTAAAGGCAGTGGAGATCTCCCCACCCGCATTCACACCATGCCATATACCAGAGGAAAAGAATGGCAGGGACAGATTGGTGACTGGCACCCTGGGGACACAGCTTCACAGCCAATTCCCTGATCCTTTGCCTTTTAAGATCTTCCTAATTCTCTAGCCTTAGTGTAGGAATGCTTTGTAATTGTATCCTTTGGGAACAGACCCACAATTCTTCATTTTGTTTGGTTGTGGTTTTCTGTAGAGGTCTTTGTTGCATAGAGAGGTTTTCTTGGTGGAGGGTGAGGACTACACCTATTTGTGGGGATAAGGAGAAATATTTTGAGTGTACTTAGGGATTCTGCTGGTTTAGTTTAGCAGCAGGCAGAGGTAGGTCTCTGTGACCTCTCTCAATTAGACCAGCAAAACCAGCTTTATTGGAGCTTGTTAGAACGAGAAGGTTTAGGTCCTACTGACCTGGTTTTGAAATGTCCATTTAAATAAAGAACAGCTCCTTCACAAATTCTGGTCCATGCTAAAGTTTGAGAATTGCTGGTTGGAGATTTGTACTTTGAAAACCACTGCTCTTCATATGTTAATAGCCAAATCCCTTCACTTCCTGTAGGCCTATCTGGATGTCATTCATGATTTGTTCATGTTTTAGGTGCTTTTGTAGATGTGATCAAATATTTTACGTTTTTAATTTGTATTTTGTAAAATCATAAGTAGTGTTGTGGAATATTGTTTTCTGGGTGTAACCTGATCCTTACTCCCTTGAAACATCAATTGCTGTGATTACCTGTAGAAGGTCCTGACAAGATTGGGGGTGTTAACATTTCTGCCTAGAGAAGGGGTTAGAGAGGATCATCAGATCCTTCACTGTCTACCCAGTATCATGTAATCCTGCAACAGCTGCATGGGATTTGGGGGGTGGGGTGATAGCTAGGGTACACAAGAGATGGTGTTGACTGTGAAGGGGAGCCGGATGATTTTCCTGTTGGGAGTCATACTCCTGTGCTGGGTGAGGCAGCTGCCCATCATCCCTACTCCTGTAGGTAGCCCAAATACATTGATTGGCTGACTGAGTTAGACTTGCATGAAATTGTTTCTTTGGTTTGTTAGTGTCCTGTCTGATGTGACTAGGAGTTTGTGTATGTTTCTCCAGGAAAAGCCACACACCATCTGTCGCATGTAAATAAGAATGGAGCTTTTCATCTGTGAGATCCTGTTGACATGCAAATGACTTTAGAATTTGGAGCACATTGGATTTCAGGTGTATGGATCAAAAATATTTACCTTGTGACACAAGGTTTACTTTAGCCATGGAGAACTGAGGCTGATGAAGCTGCTGTTTGTGCATCTGTCTGGATCTTCTGTCCTTTTGTCTCTGACCTTTATGCTTTAAAATATTTCTATGGATACAGTAACATTCCAGAAATGCATCGTGTCTATTTAATGAGTCATCACTGCTTCCAGTTTTGTTCCTGTTTCTGTCTAGTAAATGTTAAGGAAAGTGACCCATATTCATTTCACACACTCCCTGCACCACTTTGTTTACATTGTTTGGGAACAGTCTTTGTTAGGGCATCCCTTGTTTCCTCTGGACCCTGTAAGCATGCTGAAAGGAACTTTTCTGTCTATACTCTTAGAAGTATTGGAGCGCAGTGACAGTGAAGTTCTGGGGACAGCTTTGCTCATCCTTCAAGAGAGAGCTGACACTTAAGTGTTTTCAACCTAAACTGCATTAGCAAACATGGTGTAAGCTAAAGATGCTGTAGTATAATTACATACTAATGTCTTTACATCATTATTCTAACATGTTTGAATTCTTTAAATATTCAAATTTCTTTCAAATCTATGACTTCTTGATTTCATTATTTTCAAACTAAAACTTCTTGTAATATATTACCTCAAGGTCAATGCTTTTTCTTCACAGGTAACTGTTGCTAGGTTGCTGGTGCTCATACTCTTTGTTCACTGTGGCTCATTGCTAGCATCCTCAGCCTCACAGAGGAGCTCAGGGCTGCAGTATCGCAGCCTGCCCTCCAGGAGTTTTGCTTCTGAGCCTGTACTTTATCAAGATACCTTGATATTCATGTGTACACTACAGCCTTCTCAGATGAAATAAGATTAGGATGCAGATTGATTTTCATAATTGACCAATTAGAAAACTGAACATGAAGTCTAAGAAGGAAATGTATAGTTCAAAGAAAGCCTTAATGTGAGATTAATAGTGGGTAATGAAAAGAATTAAAATGAAAACTAATTAAATTTACCTTGAGATGGAAAATTAGCTTCTCCACATTGATATTCATAAGTAGCATGGCAGTTGTGTAAACTAGTGACACTGTAGTCTATACTAAATTCTGTGCTCTATAGTTATGACCTTCGATTGAACAATATCTGTAAACTTATATTGAAAGTTTCAAAATTGAAGAAGGAATTAAAAAGGAATCGTAATAGAATTTTAAAATAATATTTGTACCTTAAAATAAGAACAGCATTATTTCAATATTTTCTTGTTTTTGACTGCTTGGTAGATTATTTATTATTATCCTAAAAATGTGTTAACAGAGAATTTAATACAGTCATGTGACACTGAAAGTGACTTAATGATTGAGCCAACACAGTTTCTAAATTCTGGTACTAGAGCTTCTTTTAGAAAAGTGGGAGGAAAAGGCTCCATCTAAGCAGTGAAGGCAACACAAAATCTTGGATGTTATATAAGAAACTTGCCTGGGTTTGAGTACTGATTTCATAGCTTGTTGGGGAATATTATTTTCAGATATGTGACTTTTGTTTAGGCTGCATTTGTTTAATTAACTCGGTGAAGCTGTGTTACTGTGCCTGTCTAAAACACCTGAATAATAAAGAGATGAACAGCCAATCGCGAGGCAGGGACAAGGATAGGCGGGGCTAGTAGGCAGAGCACATAAATAGGAGACCCAAGAGCAAGGAGAGAACAAGGAGAGGAGGATATCTTCATCAACAGCTATGCAGCAAGTCATAAAGAAGTAAAGAAAGGT
The DNA here is from genome assembly GCF_982192425.1 of Myodes glareolus. Taxonomy (NCBI): domain Eukaryota; kingdom Metazoa; phylum Chordata; class Mammalia; order Rodentia; family Cricetidae; genus Myodes; species Myodes glareolus. The sequence goes on along the minus strand of NC_142048.1, from coordinate 34,450,732 downwards.
ATAGAGAAGTAGAGAAAGATCAAAGCCCAGAGGAAAAGGGTAGTCCGGATAGTATACGTAAAGGAGAGCTGGCGAGAAGCAAGCTAAACTAAGTCCAGGCGTTCATAACTAAGGATAAGCCTCCGTGTGAGATCTATTTGGGACCTGAGTGGTGGGCTCCTCAGAAAGCCAAGAGTAAAACATCACTCAACACAGCTGACTATGTTGAGCACTGATTCAGTTAACTGAGATTTTTTTGCTCAGAAATCCTCCATTTTTTTTTATCTGCAAAATTAAGTAGCTGCAATAGTGGTCTATAGTCCTTCAATTATGTTGTAACATGCATGCTAACAATAATCACTGTTAGGGGAGTATGTCTTATTTTTATCCTTTGTTCTGTTGAGGACCAAATCCAGATCCTTAAATATACTTGACAAATGCTCTACCAGTGAGCTATATACTTAGCCCACTGTCTGTTTTGTAAAATTCATATATATATATATATATATATATATATATATATATTTACTGTTTTTTCTTACCTCTAGACCAATTATTGTACTGTTTGAAATATTTTAGACCCACTAATTTCTTTTACATTTTATTTAGAAATTTATAATGTATTTAAACATAAAGCTTTCTTACAATTTTTCAGGAAGTTTTCCATTCATTTAAACTAGAAAGTGGAAGAGTGGGTTTTTATTTTGAAATGAGTTCTAATGAATTATTGTAAGGATATTTTCATGACTGATTTAACTCATTTTTAATATTTTAATATATTTTTTGTTGGTATATAACTGTGCTGAAGAGAACACTGATATTTGATTGCTTGTATACAATAGTAGTGGTCAAATCTGTGTTATGGAGATATTAATCACTTTGAAAAATTGTTTTTTATTGATAGTATTAAAAATCTCCTCTACTATTTTGAAGTATAAAGTTAATTACTGTTAACCATAGTTATCATACTAGGAATGCCAAATTTTATTTTTACTACCTTTTCAATTGTCCTTTACTCTTGAAGTCGTTGTAAATAGAGGCACGAACACAAATATTTATATGTCTAATTATGTCTGTCTCTCTCAATACACACACATACACACAGTGAAAATTAGTGAAATACTTCTATAATGGTGGCAAATGAGGAAAGATCGATGGCAAGGTGGCATAGGTATAGGGAAAATGTGGGCATTGAATTATAACTATAAATTCTCATCTAACAACATTGTGGCTTAGCCAAGCTCTTTGTGTATTTGTGATTGTGGTAGTTAAAGACTCTTTCATGAGCTGTCAGTCAGTTATATAGATGTTAAGATGTGTCTTAAGGTAGCCTTCTTTGCTGGCTAGTTTTTATGTAAATTTGACACAAGCTAGAGTCACATGGGAGAAGGAATCCTAAGAGAATGCATCCATATTAATTGCCTGGTGGCCAGTCTGTATGGCATCTTCTTGATTAGTAATTGTTGTGGGAGGACCTAACTCACTGTGGGTGGGACCATCCCTGGATTGGTGGTCCTGCATGGTATAGGAAATCAGACTGAACAAGCCTTGAGCAAGATATTAAGTTGCTCTCCATGGCCTCTGAATCAGTTCCTGCCCCTGGGATTCTGCCCTGCTAGAGTTTCTGCCCTGGCTTCCTTTGTAGATGCATTGTGATGTGGATGTGTAAGTGAAATAAGTCTTTCTTTCCCAAACTGTTTATGGTTGTGGTGCTTTATCAGAGCAATAGAAACTCTTACCAGCTTGTATGCTACGGTTACTTAAAAATGTAAGTGTACATATATTATGTCATGCTAAGTTGTCTCATTCCACATTAATTCTCTATAATTTTATTTTCTCTTATTTTAAAGCTTGCCTTTATTAGAATTGTGTGTGTGCGCGTGCATGTGCACTCACACACTGCTACCAGTTATATCTTGGTCTTAGATACTGAGTCTGTGTCTCTAGAAGTTAGATTGACTATAACTATATTATTTTTTGTCTGACGTCTTGAGCATGTAGAATGCAGTTCACTGTCATTCCCTGCTAATTTTGCCATCTGTGTTGTGACTTTTATTGATTACTTATGTTGAAATGTGTCCTGTTTTGCTTTATGTTGGAAAGTGCTTGAATGGATATCAGACCATGTAGGCTTTACTTGGATGATACAAGATGCTTGTCTTCTTAGAAGTATCACTAAGGTTTATTCTGGTTATGATGCAAGTATTTTGATGCTTTTAAGGTTTTGCATAAGATTTATTAGGCAGGACCAGAACAGCGTTCCACATGAGAGAGAATTAATCTTTTCTACTGAGGCAAGGCCTTCTGAGTACTCACTAATGCATCTTAAATTAGGAGTTTTTTTCTTCCCTCTCTTGTGGCTGCTGGAAAGGGATGCTATTCTTGACTGTGAGTGCCCGGTAACTGCTCTTCTTAAACATCTGTACTGTGCACTATTTACCCATTGTCTGAGTCTGGTGAGATGACAAATACTCGTGGGCAAGTTATATGAAGCAGGTTGTTACACAGAGCCAGGAAGGACAACAAACACCTAGTTTGTCCTTCACAGGGCTTAAGTAAGGTACTCATGTAGATCAAGTCTGAATATTTGTTCCCCACTTGTACCGCCTGAGTGAACCCTAGAAGGCAGCCTGTCCTGGGCTCCGGGTAATGTAGCGCTCCTAGACAGACCTGCGTTTCTAGGGATAAATTAGCAATCATTGTAGTTTGAGTTAAGTCTTTTCCTGGCCTCAGTCACAACTTCAGATGTAGGATATGACCAACATGTAGGTGAGTATTCAGGATATGGAGTTTTTTAGATTTCTGTGTATCTCAATAGTTCTTTACCTTGATTCTAATTTCCTTGGGTACCTGGCCTCTCTGTTGGTGTGGCCTCCCGTGTCTCAGCTTTGTATTCGTCCCTCTGAAGGAAGTAAAACCCACTGTGTTTCCCATCTCTTCAACATTAGTGCCTTTTATTTCCTGATGTGCACTGTCCTATAGTCTCATATGTTTTGTTGTGATTTTTGTTTGTTTTCTTCTATTGGGAAGTTAAGTCTATATACTTTCTCTGTGCTGGTGAGTTTGTTTTTTTTTTTTTAAACTTATCACAAACTGTAGAGTCACCTGGGTAGACTGGATCCATGGAGGAATGGTCTGTAGGCATTGCTACGGGGCAGTGTTTTGGTTAATGATTGTGGGAGGGTTCAGCGCACTGTGTGTAATGCCACCCTTAGGCATGTGATCCTGGGTTCTTCAGCAAAGCAAGCTGAGCATTCCTGCCTGCCTCTGCTTTAGTATCTGCCTCTAGGTTCCTGCCTTGAGTTCCTGCTTTTTTTCCCTCATTGAGGGACTGTAACTTGCAGGAGGTAATGTAATCAGCACCTCCCTTCCTAAGTTGTTTTCAGGCAGAGTTTTTCATAGCAACAGAGAAGCAAATGAACAGAAACTTGTATCAGGAATGTACGGTATTCTGTAATGAACCCGGACATGTATCTTTTTGGGGAGGATTCTGGAAGGATTTTTGGAGCCTTAGCTGGAAAGTACTCTGAGCTTAATGAGCTGTTGTGGGAGCTTGGAAGATAGAATGTTGAGAGAGGTGCAGAGGATGAATGCCTGGCTTGTGAAGTTTCAGAGGGAAGCAAAGACTGGCACAGCTGTTCATGATATATTTTGAGTTAAGAACTGTGGCAGTATAGCCTTTGCTTTACTGTGCCAGTCGATCCTGGTTACAGGGGGCTGAAGAATTGGCTGTGATTATTGAGATTTCACTGAACTTACTCCTGGTGTTGTATGTTTTGTGGGTTTAGTTACACAGATGTGTGACCGTGTACTTTATTACAGTATTAAAAAAGCTCCTCAGCTATCAAAATCCCGTGTTCCACATAGTCACCTTTCTCTCTTCCACAGTTCCTGAAAAGTATTGCTCTTTTCATTGTCGCTGTTGTTTTTTCTGTTCTAGAAGGTTCTGTAGTTAGAGTCAATGGTATGTAGACTTAGCAGATGGGTTTCTTCCCTTAGCGATAGCTGTATGTGAGTTTCTTCTAGGCCTTCCGTTCTGTTCTGTTGTATAGATTATTTCCTCTCATCAGCAAGCATTCTGTTATCTGACAGTGATTGTGTGTGCACTCACTGACCACAGGCCATTTGCTTGTTCAGGGTTTTTGCAGTATAAATAGTTTCTGTTAATGACTATACTGATTTTGATGTAGACATGGTTTTTCCTTCTTTTGTGTGGGTACAAAGATATGTGATTTGCTGGACCATACGTGCAAAGGTAATGGTAACTTGTAAAGAATTGTCCTGTTGCCTCTGAACAGGCTACACTGTTTTATATTTCTATTACCAATGAAGGAGAATTTTTGTTTCTCCACGTCTTTGTCAGCAGTAGTTATTGTCAATGATCTGGATTTTGGCTATTTGAAATGTCTTTCTGTGATTTGCATTTAGCTGGAGATATATGATATGGAGCATCTTTTCATATACTTACTATAAATATCTTCTCTGGCATTTGGTATTTAAAACAATCAGTTTATATTCTTATCCCTGTCTTCATGAGTATTTTTTGTATGCTTTAATTAATTATTAGCCACATTTTTTGTTTTTTCGAGACAAGGTTTCTTTGTAGCTTTGGTGCCTGTCCTGGGACTAGCCCTTATAAACCAAGCTGGCCTCAAACTCGCAGAGATCTGCCTGCCTCTGCCTCCCAAGTACTGGGATTAAAGGCGTGTGCCACCACTGCCCAGCCACATTTTTTTTAAATATTTTTTCACCATCCATGCCTTGTCTCCTCATTCCTATGGTAATCTGTTTTACAGAACAGACATTTTAAATATTAATACAATTCAGAGTATTAATTATTGAGTCATTTGTCTTTTGGATCATGTCTTTGGTGTTATATCTAAATATTCTCACCACACCCAAGGTCATGTGGATATCTCCCACTTTACCATCTGTGGGTTTTGTAAGACACTTTATATTTAGGTTTTTGACACATTTTCTTAATTGTTGTGGTGGATGCAATATTTGTGTTGGGTTCACTGTTTAAGTGCGGATTTACATGTTCTGGCCATCATTTGTGAAGGAACTTTGCTGTATCTTAATGTGTTTTCTCCTTAGACTTGTATTTAACCTCCTGTATTGGGTTGCATGTGGCCTTCCTCATTACTTTTGCAGTGATGCATTTTGTTTACTTTTTAGTGCTATCTTTATTTATTCTATCATTACCTTTCGTTCAATGAATTGAGGGGAGAAACTGTGTTGCTGTCTTCTTTCTAAAGAGCATTCTGTAGCATATCTTGGAAGGCAGCCGTGGTCCCCACTGTACCACCAATGTAGCGTGTGTTCTGTACTATGTGTTGAAAGGAGGGTCTGCTGGTAACACATTTTCTCAATTTATATTTTTGGAAAAAGTTTTTATTCACTTCAGTTTTGAAGGATATCTTTCTTTTGGGCTCAGAATTCTCAAAATTTCCCCCCAATAGTTGAAATATTTCAGACTAGTTCTTGAGATTCTGAGAAGTCAGATGTAAAACTTACCTTTAGTCTTCTTTAGGTAATGTTTCGTTCCTCTCCCTGTAGTGCCTTATCCTTTGATTTTTCTTTTTCTTTTAAGTACGTGTGTGTGTGTGTGTGTGTGTGTGTGTGTGAGAGAGAGAGAGAGAGAGAGAGAGAGAGAGAGATACTTTATGTACTTGGTTGTTTTCTTGATAGTTTTTCTGAGCTTTTTGGATCTGTTGTTTTACATCTGGGTTGATCTGGAGAAATTCTGGCTGTTATTGTTGCACGTTTCTCCTGTTTGCTTTCTCTTCCTGTCCTGTCTTACTACATTGATGTTAATGTTTCGTACATAACTTCTAGTGCTTGGACATTGTGTGCCGTATTGTGTCAAGTCTTGTTTGCTCCTCAGAGTTTCAGGTTTCTGATCATGTAGGCTCATGGTCAGAGACCTTCCTCAGCTATGTGCAGTCTGCTAATAAGCTCATTGGTAGCATATCCCGCCTCCTGTCGCCGCTTCTCCTAAATATCTAGTGGTTATCGTCTTTAGTCTTTGTTTCTGGTCCTTTCTTAGGGTTCCCACCTCTGCCTCCATGTTTGTCTTTTCTTGCATGCTCTTTACTTTCTTCACTGAGTCCTTAGCATATTGATCATAGTTGATATAAATTCTTTGTCTTAGTTCTTCCGGCTTCCCTGCTGCTCTGGGTGGGTTTGCTACTTATGCTTCTTTTTGTTACGTGCTTATTTTTTCTCACAGTCAGAAATGTATCAGGGTAAAGGAACTATTGGCTTGGTGTATAGGAAATACTGTTTAATTGGTTCTTTTTTCTTAACGAGTTGTCAGTTAAATAAATAGGATGTGATATGGGGAAGAGAGATAGACAAACATGGACATCAGAGGAAGGAACTCGGTGTAGTTCTGGCAATTGTAGCAGGAGATCTTTTGCTATTCAAGAGTAGAATTAATTGAACTGTTCAAATCCTGTGATCTGAATTTCTTTGTATTTGTTTCATCAGCACTGTAGCTCATACTCATAAAGAGTTTTGTTCCCAGTTGTTTGCTTAAAATGGACTAGTAGTTTAGCATTGCTTAACAATAGAAACGACTAATCTGATTACCTAATGCTACTGATTATCTAAACTAATGTGAACAGCTATATAATGGACTGTCATGTGTTTAGTGGAGTTATTAGGCACCAAACATATTCACCAAAATCAAGACAAGCAATTAATAGTGCAAATCTATGACACTATTTTGGGCCTCAGTGTATGTGTTCTCTTTGTGAATGGTAGGTGTATGTGTCTCATGGGTAGCTAGACTGAGCTGGGTCTTTTATCCACTATTTTAATAGGAAGTACTTGCATTCTGTTCTCATTTTTGTGGATATCTTCTTTATATTTGTTTTGGCATTGTATAGCATTTTCTTTTCCTTTCCCTGTAAATTTTCTCCCAAACATTTTGTCATCATTGTGCAGTCTCCTGAAGAAGGGAAGGGCTGAAATGTATAAAGTGGTAAGGTTTGTATGGGATTTATGGAGCCTTCCTAGACCACTGAACACCACCTTCATGGCGCGCTTCCACCTAGTGGCCAATCCAGCAGCTCACCATATCACAGCTAAACAGAGGTCCTGACTTGGTTTGCTTGCTGTTTAAAAGCCAGATGGATTTGGGAGGACTGGGAAGTGAGTGTGATGGGGTGCATGATGTGAAATTTCAAAATAATTAATAATCAATAAAATATTACATTAAAAAGCTAAAAAATAAAAGTTCATTGTTCAGAGCTGATCAGGGTAGAACCTGGATTAATTTTATAACAATGGTAATTTAATTTGGATATTTTTATTTATTTTTTATTATCTTCTATCAGTGTTTCTGTAGCAGAGGGGGCAGCACTCCCAAATTGAATGCAGGCTAAGACTCAGATACCTCATAAGGGAGATAGAGTGTATACCGTGCATTTTGAAGACAGTGATGATAGTTTTAATATAGGAAATATTACTGATTAGTAAGAGACTGCCCAAGTGTCTAAATAGTATGGGTCTGAGATCTTTATAAGGATGCTTTATTCTGGGTACTTAAGAGATTTTATGTTTCTGCTGCTAGTTTGTTTAATGCTAGTTACTAGAGCAGTGGTTCTCAACCTGTGGGTTGTGACCCTTTTAAAAGGAGTTGCATGTCAGAGATCATGCATGCCAGATATTATTTACATTATGATTTATAACAGTAGCAAAATTACAGTTACAAAGTAGCAATGAAATAATTTTATGGTTGGGGGTGACCACAGCGTAAGGTGGTCCGCATTAGGACGGTTGAGAACCACTGCTCTAGATGAGTGTTAGTCAGAGTGAGTGTCTCTTCTTCAGCTGCAGCACGTGCTCAGTAAAGCGTTTGTTCTGCTATGTGTGTACGTAGGTGTGGCTTCCTCAGGGGATGCCTTGCTTATTCATTAAGCAATACCTTTTCCTTCTAAATAAACATATGCATCAAGAAAACTTGAATTCTAGAAGTAAATACTTAGGACTTTACATCATTTATTGTATTTTGAGGCTCCTTTTGTGTCAGCTTTTACAAATGATTCTTGGTCTACATAAACCATGAAAGCATTTATTCATGTGTCTTCTGTGATTTTCTTTTTCAAATTGTAGTTTGCCTTTCTCAATTTTTAGAATTAACTGCAGCGTAGAGCCAGCATTTAATTTTGTTTTGATTTATATTATTTAGGACTTAGTATCCTATAAATTACTATGTTTTATTCCCTGCTGTTCACTGAGTGCTGTTTACATCTTATGGATTCTACTACAATATACTTTTCTGGATACAACCTACATTAAATGAGTTTTGCACATAGTAAAAAAGCTTCCTAGGTTTATTTTTGTGTGACCCAAGTGAGTTGTGTCTTTCACATCTTCCATTTTACATGTACTTGTGAAATATATTTTTGAGATTATTTAGGGGAGGGTCTTCCCAGTGGCAGGAGGAAGTAAAGATGGAAGAGATTACAATGAATTCACATAATTGCTTAGTTTAGTTATTCATGTTAAAATAAACCAGCAATCTTGAAACAAACCAGAAGATCCCAAGTCACTGAGGATAATGAGCAGTAATTATATTTCGTTGAGTATATATACCTTGTTGGGCTTTTAATTTTTTATACTGTCTGATTAAAACAGTTCACAAACCTTTTAAAATAGTGATTATAGTACAAAAGGATCTTATTATAATTAATATAAACTTTCTGATAAATGGGCGTGACATCAAGTTGACTTTAGCAAAGTTTCTTTAAAAAGTGTTTAACTTCTGTGTTGTGCTCTGTGTTTCTGTGTGCTTCTCTTGGACAGAAGTGCAGGATCGATGCTTACTACCTGCCTTGCTGTTGTGTTTGGAAGGTAAAACAGGCTTTGAGCAGGCTGTTATTTATGGAGGCAGAGTTCAACTACAGATGCGCTTAGTACTCTACGGTAACTTTGCCCAAAATTTGCCCGTTTTGAGCATTTCTGTCATGTTACTTAGTAAGTCCAGGAGAGTGCTGGTGTTCATTGTGCTTATATTGGTCTCTTGTATCTTCTTCCTTTGGGTAACTGAATTGGATTTGCAATATCTGGGTTGCTTTCTTCTGGATTCTTTTCTCTTAGCAAAGACATACATGTAACTTACGTTATTGAAGAACTTCTGGCGTGTTATCCAAGTCATTTCTTACTGAAACGAGCCACGGTGTTAGTCAACAGAGATAAACATAATAGAAACTGTTGAAATTCTAATATTATGAAACTTCTTGTTTTCTCAGACAACACTCCTGACCCTGAAGTAAGAATTCGATATGTCTGAATTGAGTGTAGTTTCCAAGAGTGGAGTCAGGTGGGGAAGTGTGAAAGAGCATGCGGCATGGTCTTGGGAGCTGACGCCTACACTTGCTTTGTTCTTTACTGGAAGGCAGAGTCAATACTTCTTGGCTTTCATCTAGTCTTTGTTAGATGTTTTTACTGTTCCCTTTTAATTGACACTTAACTGTTTTGCTTTCTGTGTTCTTGTTGATTTTTTTTCTCTTTGTGTAATATATACATGCTGGTGTGCACATGTGTTTAGGGACCAGTAGAAGACGCTGGTGGTCATCCTCAGTCACAACTCCACTTTGTGTTTGAGATAGGATCTCTTTCACTGACTAGCCTGTAGAAACTATAAACAAGAGCCCTATTAAATATTCTCTAAAAATTGTCTTAGTCTTGGTCATGGTGCCTCTTCATAGGAATAGAACAGACACCCTCACCCTGCTCTCCGTTCTGTTATTTGTAAAGCGAAAAAGGTTGAAACTTCAACAATATTGCATTTATGAAGTAGAAATACACATGCACCTCCATATCAGTGTGGTAAATAAACTCAGAGTGAGCGTAAGGAAAGGACCATTTATTTTGGCCCATGTCTTGATGGGTATTGTTCAGGTCAAGAAGGCATCTGGTGACTTGCTCCATTCATAGTGAATGAAGTCTCCAAACGTCTTGCTTACATGGTGTGAACCAGGAAGCACTATGTAGGGCTTTTGACTTGAAGCATCTCAGTTAGACTTCTCAATTCTTTCTTATGATAAATACATGGTATCTGTGTTAGATAGAATTAATTTGGATGTAGAACAATTGTTGCAAATTGAAAGTAGCCACCCTGAATTAATAATCACAGAAATAAAATCATCTTTACTATCTTTTTCTGGTTACTATCATACAGCCATTTTCTTACACGCTAAATCCCCAACGACACATATTATTGCTAAAATGTATTTGCTGTAATGATCTGTCTTACTTTATTTAGGAAGTAATGGTAAAAACCATCAAACTGGTCATGCCATTTTCCAAACAAAACACAAATTATGAAGCAGTTTCTCACTTTGTGAATGTAACATAATGTTTTTCATGCAGTGTAAGTACTCAAAACATTGTAAAAGTCTGAGATTTAAAGTAATAACTAGGTTAACTTAACTACAGATAGTCTCTTATGTGCTTCCTATCAATGCTTTTGAAAGAGTTTTACCTGAAGAGATGAGAACAAAATGTTGTCATTTGTGTCGTAAATATTTCCCATGCTTTAATCTTGTCAACATCTTGATTAGATTTTGTTTGAATTTTATACATGAAAAATGATTGAGAAAAACAATTTGGATAAACCACTGTACATATAAATTCAGTCATATTTTGAACTTGTCATCAAATACTTTGTCCATTTTTAAAATTAAAATATGCATTCTTTTCAAGATATAATTATTTTATGTGTATGATTGCCTGAATATATATATGTGTGTGTGTGTGTGTGTGTGTGTGTGTACACCAGGTATAAGTCTGGTGCATAGAGTTTAGAGAGCACTTTGGATCACGTGGAACTGAGTTAAGGGTGATTATGTACCACCATGTGAGTCTCTCGGGATTCAAACCTGGATTCCCTTCAAGAGCAACAAGTGCTTCTAATCTCCTGGTTTCTCCCTAGCTCCTTGACTCCATTTGTTACAGGTTGTATTATGTTTCATTTCACAGATGTCTGTTTATTGCAGCAAGTTTCACGACATAAAGTGTCTCCACCTCTTTGATTCCTCGGCTGAAAGAAGGGTGGCATTCATGGTCATCATTCTCTCCAGAAACCATGAGGGACTCAGGAGAATTTGAAGATTTTGAAATACGCTTTAGAGATTGACTATCCATTATGTTGTCTCATATGTGCCTACCATGTATGCGTGCTACTAAACTTTGTTTTTTTTGTTTTTTTTTTGTTTTTTTTTTTTGTTTTTTTTTTGTTTTTTTTGTTTTGTTTTTTTTTTTTTTTTGCCTGCTGCTTGTCTGCTCGTCTAGCTATACTTTACAGGTAGGCCCAAGGAAAAACTGTGGATTTGTGCAGAAAATTCTGTTCTCTCCTCTGCAAGACTGAGATCCTCAGATTGCATAACATCAGAATAACTGTTCCTCTGGGAGCTAGCATTTTCTGTGTACTACCCGCTAACACATTTCATTACATTTTTATCACCTCCCGGAAGCACCGTGCAAGGACGAGTACAGAACAGTCGTCTAGATTTTGATCTGCACGTTCAGTGCTGCGCCCTGTGCTCATGCTTGGTAGCCTTTCTGCTTCATGACAGGGAGCTTTCTTATCTTTTACATGTGCTTTACGTTCCATAAACTTACTCATTCAAGTGTGTAATTCAGTGATTTAGTAACTTGCAGGGTTGGTATATTTATCCCAGAAATAAGTTTTGTAGCATTTATATGTTTCCAGTAAGAGACTTGTAGACATTTACCGTTCAAAGTAATTGATTCCTCTCCCCAGCCCGAGCCCATGGTTGTTTCTGTTGTATCTATAGAGAGTTTTCTAGACCCGTGTCCTGGAATCACACTACATTGTGTTCTTTGGTGTCTGCGTTTAGTGAGTAGTTTTGAGGATTATCATATTAAACATTTATGTGAAATTTGCTTGTTTCCTCCTCAGCAGCATTCCATTATGTGGATATGCCACATTTCGTTTATTCATTAAGCAGTTAGTAGATATTTAGGGTTTTGTGATAAATAAGTACAAAAATCCTGGCTTTAAAATGTGTAAATTGCTTTGGGTGTCATTATAATTTGAATTAACATTCTCTTCTACTTACATTCTGTGATACCTAATAGTTGATACATGAAACCAGGTCCCTAGTATTAGACCTAATATCGAGTTTATTTTCCATTGTGTTAAAATGACTTTTAAATGAAATTTCCTTTTAAGCATTTCCATCTCTACAACTGTTCTCTGTTGAAAGCTAATATTTCTGTAATTAGGAGCTTTATGTTTGTTGTTCATATGTTGATACTTTTAAAATAGACTCATTAACTTAAAAACTTGTTTTTCTGACCTAGTTTGCTTATAGATGTTTTGTTAGTTAATAAATAATCTGTCTAAGACCTGCTTTGAAGTAAATTATAGTAATTCCTTAGTAGACCATCTTACTATAAAAATTTACTTTTACTTAAATATTCCCCATTATAAAATTCACTTGATATGTGCAACACACCCATATTACATCAAGAAAGGCTGAATAGGACATTTAACTGCTTCTTGGTAAGTAATGGCATACCTGTCTCTGTAGAGTAGGGCTGTTGGTATGCTTACAACATGCTGGAAAACAGCCTTATCTGGTGTCCTGCCTTGAGGTGGTGGAATTACTCAGGAAGAATATTTATTTCCTTTGGTTTGTGTTATGGAGCAGACAATGGCACACATTAAAAAAAAGTTTCAGTTTCTGTTGCCCTTGTGGTAAGTTGTCACTGACAGTAATGACGGTAAACACTTGCTGTTAGTGAGGTCAGACACATTTTACTTTGGCTTAGGCTGTGGTAAGAAACATTTGTATACTTTCTATTGTTTCCTTGGGGCTTTCTGGAAGGCAAGTCCTATGTACCCTGGAATGAGTGACTGCTGACTTTAAGACAGGGTGGAGATGCTTGAGCCAAGACCTTAGAAAGTGACTGCTCGGCTCATTCTGAGTGGCCAGTGGCTCACAAGCAGGTAACTTACTGGAGTCTGATGATAGGTTCAGAGAGGAACACTGGAAACAGTGGAGGTGTTCTTGGCTTTGCTGTAGTGGCTAGTTTTCCTGCTTTAGAAATTTGTGATTAGTGATATGCACGTACACATATATTCATTTACTCCTAGAATTATGTTTCTGACATACTGTTGTAATTTAAAGGTCTCAGAAAAGAAGCTGTTGTGAATTACCCAAGAGCGGCTTTGTTAGTAGAGTGATAACCACAGCCTGAAGAGGGAGGAAAAGACCTTCAGTTCCCAAGGAGAGGATAGTTGTCGAATGGGGTCATGCAATAGTTCAGTAGGGTGCTGAAGTGAGAGACTCCGTTCCCAAACTAGAGATTTTGCAGATCATAGGCAACATCATTGGGTCAGCAAAGCATGAAGGGAGTTTCCAACTCTTTTGTGTTTTCGGGAGGTGAGGGTTAAGTTCATCAGCATTTGATCTAGGCTTTGTGTCAGGAGTCCGGTTAGGAAGGCACTAGATCAAATGTCAAGGTTGTCTCTGGTGTGGGTATCTGGAGAGCTGGTCTTGCAAGCAGTTTCAGTGGAGGGGAGACCTCAGCTCTGTGTAAGAGCTGTAATGCCACAGCATGTCTTGCCTATCACCCACAGCACACTGGTAGTCTACACAGGTTGTTCAGTGATCTCTAAGACTCTGCCTGTCTCTGCCTTCCAACACTTAGGACATGCAGTACCTTATGCCTTACACTTTATGTGTGTCCTGCAGTTCTGAATTCAGATCCTCTTGTTTGTATAGGTAGCATTGTATTTGCTGAGCCATCTCCCAGACCCTCCTCAAATTTCTTTTTCTCCATATTTATTGCAGCTCTGCAAGTTATAGATTCATCCCAGGTTTCCATCAGCAAATTAATGAATGGTTACTACACAAACATACACATACACAAATACACACTCATATACTAATAGGGTTTTCTTCAGCTAGTAAGAACAAAATTATATTATCTGTGGGGGAATGGAACTGGGAATTAGTATGTTAGTCAAAATAATGCAGACTGACCAAGATAAATTCTTTCTCACCCCTCTCCCATCTCCCCTGTGTCTGGTTTCTTTTTGTATAAAACATGAAGATAGAAAAGGGAACTATTTATTTATTTATTATTAATTAATTAATTAATTAAACTATCCTCTGCATAGTTTGCTTCCTTAAATATCCAGAGGATATTTTGCAGGAATTGGCATACGGGGTGACTATGATCAAAGTACATGATGTATTTAAGCGCAAATATCACTTGGAAGCCATTGCTTTGTATAATGAAAATATCCTATTGCAAAAATATAAATTATATTTGTGATTAGATTAAATAATTAAGGACAAAATGTAATTAGTAAGCGATAACAACTGTGTGAAATGTTTTGCAATAAAATACAAATGGAAATTAAAATGTTGAGATGCCTTTTCTTTATTTCAAAGGTGTACACTCATTAATGCCAGATTCTGGCCAGAGAGTAGCGGATCTCACGTTCTAGCACACCAATACAATTTAGATAGCTTTGAAAGGCAGTATTGTCATTGGAGCCAAAAACATCAATAATTTATTTGCCAGATGACACAGAGTAAAGAGCATTTCTTAAAAAAAAAATGCCTTATTTTTTTTAGTATAGTTCACATTTTTCAAAGCATGGATATGTAAACATTTTATTCTTTTTCTTTTTCTTTTTTTTTGAAAGTAATTTTATTAAATTATAAAAGTTTCCATTTCCGCCCCTCCTCCCAACACCCTCCCACTCCCCCCACTCTCTCTCCTCCTCCCTCTCCATCCCTAAGAGCAGTCAGGGTTTCCTGCCCTGTGGGAAGTTCAAGTTCCTCCCCCCTGCCTCCAGGTCCAGGGAGGTGAGTGTCCAGACAGACTGGATCCCCAAAATCCAGTATATGCAGAGGAAACAAGTCCCAGTATCATTGTCAATGACTTTTCAGAAAGACTCCGGGCCAGCCACATTCAGAGAATCCGGCCACATTGAGAGAATCTGGTTGGATCACTTCCTCATTCAGTCGCAGTCCAACTGGCCTTGGTAAACTCTCATTAGATCCGTCCCCTTGTATCAGCACCATTTGTTAAAGATGCTTTTCTTCTTCCATTGTATACCTTTAGCTCCCTTGTCAAATATCAGGTGTTCATAAGTTTGTGGGTAAATACCCAGGTCTTCTATTCGATTCCATAGGTCGACTTATCTGTTGTTATGCCAATACCAAACTGTTTTCAACACTGTTGCTCTGTAATAGAGTTTGAAGTCAGGGATGGTAATGCCTCCAGAAGTTCCTTTATTGTATAAGATTGTTTTGGCTATCCTGGGTTTTTTGTTTTTCCATATAAACTTGATTATTGTTCTCTCAAGGTCTGTGAAGAAGTTTGATGGGATTTTGATGGGAATTGCATTGAATCTATAGATTGCTTTTGGTAGAATTGCCATTTTTACTATGTTGATTCTCCCAATCCAGGAACAGGGGAGGTCTTTCCATTTTCTGGTATCCTCCTCAATTTCTTTCTTCAAGGACTTAAAGTTCTTGTCAAATAGGTCTTTCACTTCCTTGGTTAGAGTTACCCCAAGATATTTTATGCTATTTGTGGCTATCATGAAAGGTGATGTTTCTCTGATTTCCCTCTCTGCTTCTTTATCCTTTGTGTATAGGAGGGCAACCGATTTTTTGGAGTTGATCTTGTATCCTGCCACATTACTAAAGGTGTTTATCAACTGTAGGAGTTCTTTGGTAGAGGTTTTGGGGTCGCTTATGTACACTATCATATCGTCTGCCAATAACGAAAGTTTAACTTCATCCTTTCCAATTCGATTCCCCTTGATCCCCTTATGTTGTCTTATTGCTATTGCTAGAACTTCAAGCACTATATTGAAGAGGTATGGAGAGAGTGGACAGCCTTGTCGTGTTCCTGATTTTAGTGGAATGGTTTTGAGTTTCTCTCCGTTCAATTTGATGTTAGTTGTCGGCTTGCTGTATATTGCTTTTATTATATTTAGGTATGATCCTCGTATACCCAATCTCTCCAACACCTTTATCATAAAGGGATGTTGAATTTTGTCAAATGCTTTTTCAGCATCCAATGAAATGATCATATGGTTTTTTTCTTTCAGTTTATTTATATGATGGATTACATTGATAGATTTGTGTATGTTGAACCAGCCCTGCATCTCTGGGATGAAGCACACTTGATCATAATGGATAATTTTTCTAATGTATTCTTGGATTCGGTTTGCCAGTATTTTATTGAGTATTTTTGCATCAATGTTCATGAGTGAGATTGGTCTGTAATTCTCTTTCTTGGTAGTGTCTTTGTGTGGTTTTGGTATCAGGGTAACTGTAGCTTCATAAAAAGAGTTTGGCAATGATTCTTCTGTTTCTATATTGTGAAATACATTAAGGAGTATAGGTATTAGCTCTTCCTGGAAGTTCTGGTAGAATTCTGCATTGAAATCATCTGGTCCTGGGCTTTTTTGGTAGGGAGATATTTAATAACAGCTTCTAATTCTTCACGACTGAGAGGTCTATTTAGATTGTTCACCTGGTCTTGGTTCAACTTTGGTATATGGTACTTATCTAAAAAGATGTCCATTTCTTTTACATTTTCCAACTTTGTGGCATATAAACTTTCGTAGTAAGATCTAATGATTCTCTGAATTTCCTCTGTGTCTGTGGTTATGTCCCCCTTTTCATTTCTGATTCTTATTAATTTGCATGTTCTCTCTCTGCCGTTTGATTAATTTGGATAGGGGTTTGTCAATCTTGTTGATTTTCTCCAAGAACCAGCTTTTTGATTCATTGATTCTTTGGATTGTTTTCTGTGTTTCTATTTTGTTGATTTCAGCCCTCAGTTTGGTTGTTTCCAGTCTTCTAGACCTCCTGGGTGAATCAGCTTCTTTTTTTTTCTAGAGCTTTCAAGTGTACTGTTAAGTCTCCAATGTGTGCTTTCTCCGTTTTCTTTAATTGGGCACTTAGTGCTATGAACTTTCCTCTTAGCACTGCTTTCATAGTGTCCCATAGGTTTGAGTATGTTGTGTCTTTGTTTTCATTAAATTCAAGGAAGACTTTAATTTCTTTCTTTATTTCTTCTTTGACCCAGGGGTGATTCAGTAGTTGACAGTTCAACTTCCATGAGTTTGTTGGTTTCCTGGGGGTAGCATTGTTGTTGAATTCTAACTTTAATCCATGGTGGTCTGACAAGACACAGGTGGTTACTAATATTCGTTACCCAGTATGTGGTCAATTTTCGAGAAGGTTCCATGAACTGCAGAGAAGAAGGTATATTCTTTCCTATTTGGGTGGAATGTTCTATAGATGTCTGTTAAGTCCATTTGATTCAATACCTCCAATAATTCTCTTATTTCTCTGTTAGGTTTCTGTCTGATTGACCTGTCCATTGGTGAGAGAGGAGTGTTGAAGTCTCCTACTATTAGTGTCTGTGGTTTGATGACTGCCTTGAGTTCTAGAAGTGTTTCTTTTACATAAGTAGGAGGCTTTATATTAGGGGCATAGATATTCAGGATTGAGACTTCCTCCTGATGAGTTGTTCCTGTTATGAGTATAAAATGTCCGTCTCCATCTCTTCTGATTGATTTTAGTTTGAAGTCAATTTTGTTGGAAATTAGAATGGCCACACCTGCTTGTTTCTTAGGTCCGTTTGCTTGAAAAACTTTTTTCCAACCCTTTACCCTGAGTAGATGTCTGTCTTTGTGGTTGAGGTGTGTTTCTTGTAAATAGCAGAATGTTGGATCCTGTTTTTGTATCCAGTCTCTTAGTCTGTGCCATTTTATAGGTGAATTGAGTCCATTATTATTAAGTGATATTAATGACCAGTGGTTGTTGACTCCGGTTATTATTATTTTTTGTTTGTTTGTTTAATAGAGTTTGTATGTGTCCCTTCTTTGAGTTAAGCTCATGAAGGGTCGCTAGATGTCTGAGTTATTGTAGGCAGTGTTGGCAATGTTGGATTCCTTGGGTTGCGATTTTCCTTCTATTACTTTCTGTAAGGCTGGGTTTGTGGCTACGAATTGTTTAAATTTGTTCTTATCCTGGAATATTTTGTTTTCTCCATTGATAGTGAATGATAGCTTGGCTGTGTATAGTAGTTTGGGTTTGCATCCATGGTCTCTTAGTTTCTGCAGTACCTCTATCCAGGACCTTCTGGCTTTCATGGTTTCCATAGAGAAGTCTGGTGTTAAGTCTGATAGGTTTACCTTTATAAGTTACTTGATCTTTTTCCTTTGCAGCTCTTAATATTCTTTCTGTAATCTCTATGTTTTGTGTTTTGATTATTATATGGTGAGGGGATTTTTTTTTGATCAAGTCTATTCGGTGTTCTGTATGCTTTTTGAACCTTCATAGGAATATCATTCTTTAGGTTGGGAAAGTTTTCTTCTATAATTTTGTTGAATGTATTTTCTGGGCCTTTGATCTGCAGTTCTCCTTCTTCAAAACCTATTATTCTTAGATTTGGTTTTTTTTATTGTGTCCCAGATTTCTTGAATGTTTTGTGATGAGAATTTGTTGGATTTGCTGTTTTCTTTGATCAGAGCATTTGTTTTCTCTATGGTATCTTCAGACTCTGAGATTCGTTCTTCCATCTCTTGTATCCTATTGGTTATGCTTGATTCTGTAGTCTCTGTTCGTTTACCTAGATTTTCCATATCCAGCCAGCCCTAGTTTTGTGTTTTCTTCATTGCCTCCATTCAGTTTTCAATTCTTGAACTGTTTCCATTACCTGTTTGATTGTTTTTTCTTGGTTTCCCAGTGTATCATTCACGGATTTACGCATTTCTTTGAACTTTTTGCTATATTTCTCATCCATTTCTTTACTCATTTCTTCAATCTTTTTGTTGTATTTCTCATCCAGTTCTTTAAGGGAGTTATTCATATCCTGTTTAAGGGACTCTATTGCTTTCATAATGGCACTTTTTTCCACTTCTTCTGAATTAAGGTGTTCAATTCCTTCTATTGTAGGGTCATTGGGATCTGGTGTTTTCATGCTGTTTTTCAGATTGTTGGACGAGTTCTTGCCTTGGCGTCTGCCCATCTCTTTCTTCAAATGCTCTCTATTGGAAGTTCTGGTACCGGGTCAGGTTCCCTTGGTGGACAGGGACTTCACTGACAGAATGTTCACCTTTCCTCAGGCAGGCTATTGAAGCACAGGCACTCCCTCTTTCCGGGATGCGCCTTCAGCCCAGGCCCAGCTCGCAAGGCAGCTGAGCTGGGGAATTTTTATGGCCCCAGGGGGAAGGGAGAAATATAGGAATTTGTGCCTGTATGGAAGCAGGGATGGCAGGCGGGAGAGCTTAGCAGTGTGGAACCAGCACTGCAGGGTGACCTGGGAGTCTATGGGGTTGGGGAAAGCCCGAGCTCCTCCTCACCGGGCCCTGCCGTGGGCCAGAAGCAAACTCACCCCTCCGATGGCCCTCTGGATGGAAGCCGGGATGGCAGGCGGGAGAGCTTAGCAGGGTGGAGCTAGCACTGCCCCTTTCTTTTTCTTTTGACTGCTAACATGACTTTTACCCCAGCATTTGCACCACAGTGTTTACCAACTTGCAGAATATCAATAATAAGAAAAAGGCATTTAATTTGTAGAATTCTGAAGGATTATTTTACTTCCACAGCAGTGAAATTTGTGGAAGTGTATCGTTGAAAGGATTGGTTAAGTCATAAACTGAACACTCTAGGCAAACACTCTGTACCACTCTTGTGTGTTTGTTTGTTTCTTAAAAGCAAATATAACTTATGGATGGCATGGACCTTTAATCCCAGCACTCGGGAGGCAAAGGCAAGTGGATCTCTGTTGAGTTCAAGGCCAGTCTGGTCTACAGAGCAAGTTCTAGGACAGACTCCAAAGCTCCAGAGTGGGTTGCTGCCCCCACCTCCCCATAAAACCCCTGAAAAACAAAAAGAACTCCTGTGCTGAGACTTTTCATTGGCGATGAGGTCAGGTCTGAGGGTGCTGGTCCGTAAGGTGGGTAGCACTGGGGAAACCCTGATTCCATCCTTGTTTCCTGAAGCACAGGTCTCAGCGGAATACTTGTTAAGACAGGTGAATATTTTGTGTGAGTAGTTGATGGCTCTTACCTTTGAAATCTTAAAACCTTAAAACAACTAAAAACTAGCCAGGGATGCCAAGGATATTTTAGGATACGTAAAATGAGAAGCCAAATATAGAACTGTCATGGAACCCAGTTTTGGGAGGTGGGGGTCAGATGCCCCCCCACACACTTAGAAGGCACTCATCTTTCCATGCCCACTTTAAACATGCGCAAAAGAACTGGAACTTTAATTTCTAAATGGAAGTAAACTCCCTGCCTGCCTGTCACATTTGAGGCTTTAAAATTTAGGTTATGTCTGTAAATTGACTGTTTTAAAGAGTAAACTTCTCGGCATTACTAGGAGGCACTTCTCCACGGACCACTCATGTTTCATGGTCATGCATGTCTGAACACAATTTTTGTGCACAGTTCTGGTGATTGCGCTGTCTTTTCAAGGACATCGTTATATAAAATTCTGCACAGATTGGGATAGCAGCTCCCTCTTGGCCAGAGGGTAGGTTTACTTCTTTATAAAAACAGACACATTTTCTTTTCTCTTCACGGTAAAGGTTAGGCAGATTTGCCAGCCGTTCTTTTAAAAGCTTGGTCTTTCCACAGCAGGGAAGCTGCTTCATTCAGTAAAGTATCTGTTGTCCCAGCACAAGGATTTGAGTACTGTTCTCCAGCACCTAGTAAAGACTGAGAGTGGTCTGGCACACCTCTGTCCCAAGAATTGGTGGCCGTAAATGGGACAGTCCATGAAGCTCCAGCCAGCCTAGCTGAATTATGAGCTTCAGTTTCAGTGAGAGACCCTGTCAAAAAAAAAAAGAAAAAATGAAAGAAAGAAAGAAGGAAAGAAAGAAAGAAAATAGAGTACTACGTCCATTCTAGTCTTCACATATACAAGCACACACATCCACACCCACCCTTGCACATATTGACATGAACGTGTGTGTGCCACAAACACAAACACAGAACAAAAGACTGCAGGTTTCTAAGCTCTGGATTCTTGAGCTGTGAGATAAACCCCCTGATTGTCCATCATCCACTTAGGTCACTTGGTTCCTGTTGGGATACAGATGGTGTCGTTAAGTTCTCACCAAGAGAAGTACCACTGGGAATTTCTTATAGTCTCCGAAATTATGATATTTTATAAGTAGACTGAAACACTTAGTTTGAGTTTAAGCAGTTGTTTTAACTGATAGATATTGTTATCATTATGTGAGTCAAGTGCTCCAGCAGCTATAATTTGAAGAAATTCAAAGTGTGCTGTGAATATTTGTGTTTAATGAGAAAAGTATGTCTTATTAGGAACTCCCCTAGGAATCAGAGAGGTAGCAGTTTCTAAAACTAGTTTCCTCGGCTTCCTCGGGGATCTGACTTGACTCGGCTTGGTTTCTGCTTTGAAGACTGTTTTTGCTTTAAAATCACAATTCTAAAATATTTAAGATACACTTTACGTTTATATTGTACCTGTTATTTAAATTGTAAAATCTTAAAGGAACTTTGGGCAACCTTGATTCATTGAGCTTTAGTGTGAAGAATTGAAGACTTAAATCCTATGAATATCCAGCAGTTTTCTGTACCTTGAGGTGAATGTGTGTCTTCTCAGAATGAAGACTTAAGAGCTAACCCTGACTGTATAGTTCTTAAAACTCTTTGGGACTGTTGATGGGGCTGAAAAATTTCTTCCCAATTAGTTTTTATTAGTTATTTTAATATGATTATTAGTCTTATAAAAATTTGCTGAGACTTTCAGGAGGAATTAATGGTTACATTTATTTGCATCTAAATAGATTGTTTTCAAGTTAGAGTTAATTTCAGTTCTTACCTTTTGTTAGAGCCAGATTATATCATTGAAAAACAAACACAATTAACCCAGTAATTAGCCATAATTCTTTTTCATACAGTTGTGCTTATATCCAGCTTTAATACTTTTTGCCCACTCTTCAGCCAGGCTGTACTCTCCTCTTCCATTTCTTTTGATTCAACTTTTCCCTTTGCCCTGGTAGGACCAAGATACCTCACTAACGTTTTTTTCCTTGTTTTTTTTTTCCCTAAAAGGCAGGTGATACATCTGTCTTTCTCTTTCTCTGTATGTCCACCTCTGCAGAGTTCATAGGGAGCCACTGTGAGTGTTCTGTTTGCGAAGGAAGGGGGTGAGATTGACTCTCTCCCTAACGTTTATATGTAACTGGCTTAGATGCAACACATCCTGCCTATTCTGACCTGAAATTTGGTTTTCTTTGATAACTTTTTAAATAAACTTTCTATTTTTTCTTTTCTTTTTTTTCTGAAGCAGAGTTTCTCTGTGTATCTTTTGAGTCTGTCCTGGAACTAACTCTGTAGACCTGGCTAGCCTCAAACTCACAGGGATCCGCCTGCTTCTGCCTCTCTAGTGCTGGGGTTAAAAGCGTGCAACACCACTGCCTGACTCCTTTTTATAGACTTTAACATCCATCATTTGCAAAAATGAAATATTTGTGCAAGTCAGGTCAATAAGTGACTAATATATTTACCCAAATAAAGGCTATTAACAAACATTAAGTTAGGAATATAGCCTTGATATAATTCTATTTATATAAAGTGTAATCAAAACATTTAATCATTTCACAAATCATTTAGACAGTACAGCACATGTAGACCTACTAAGGGAAAGTGCAAACACCCAAGAGTGGGAGTGACTCCAGGAAGGAATGCCCTTGTAATGTTTATTCCTATTTAATTGCAGAACCTTTTGGCTGAAAAGGTAGAACAGCTGATGGAATGGAGTTCCAGGCGCTCGATCTTCCGAATGAATGGCGACAAGTTCCGGAAGTTTGTAAAGGCCCCACCTCGAAACTACTCTATGATTGTTATGTTCACTGCTCTCCAGCCTCAGCGGCAATGTTCTGTTTGCAGGTAATTTATGTATTTAAACTCTTGGAAAAAGCAATAGCTCAGCTTATATGCTTGTATTATGATATACATGTGTAAGAAAATTCAGTAAATTTTTAGTGTGAAATATAACTGAATTGTAAAAGTAAGCTGTGAATCAGGACATTGACCAATGTCACAAGTATCTGTTAAAACTCACTTCTTTATTGTTATGTCTTTTTGTTTATTGATTGTAGGTAATATCTGTGGTCTATGAAGTAGTTCCCTGGTGTTCTTCCTTGTAAAGGGACTTTCTTTTTTCAGGGATGTCTATTTACTTTTGGTCCTAGTCATTAGAAACTTCTTAGTAGATGAGAGAGGTAAAGGATTGAAAGGAATGAAATGTTTATCAGAAAGGAATTTGGAAAGAGCAGATCTAATGCATGTAAATTCAGAGATAATGGTGGAGTCACAGGTAAGGAATTGCTAGAAGTGATGCAGAGAGTCTCTGCTGCTTTACATCTCTGTGGGAGAGTAGCTGAGGAAAGCCGGCGTGGTGCGGGAAAGGTGATTCATTCATTTTGGGTATTTCATTTTATTTTCACTTGGATTTGTATTTTGGGGCTTGCAGTCATTGAAGGGAGGCAGCCCAAAAGTAGTTCAAGGACCAGGGGCTGAGACAAAGCTCTCAATGGCATAGCCCAGCACCGTTTTTTTTTTTTTTCTTCACATAAGAAACCCACCTCTTCATAGCCCATTCAGCTCTGGATTTCTCAGTGGATCACACCACTAGTATGTATAATGTGCACTGTGTGTATGTACATACATGTGAAGTTACGAGCTTTCATGACCACGTAACTCAATAGTTCCAGCAGCTGCTTACCAAGTCTTCACCACACAAGTAGAAGACAGCTTTATTCAGACTTAATTTCCTATGGATGGTTTCTCTAATACCTTCTAGTAGTTACATCTTGCAAAGCCACAATGCCACATTGTAAGCAAATAATTAGCATTGATCTGTCACAATATAGAGGGATTAGATCGCCATTTCTTTGCAGCCTTATCTACTCCATATTGCACTCTGTGCATTGATTTTGGCAGCTAGCTGATTGATTTCCCATTTGTATAATTTTGATATTTCAAGATTGTTATGGAAATCTAATCATTGTAGAATCTTTTGTACCCCTTCTTTTTGAGTTAGCATAATTCCTTCAAATACCACCCAAGATGTTGTATTTATCAACAGCATGCACTTTTTAATACCAAGTAATAATTTCATAGTGTAAATGTTTTGCAATTTGTTTATCAGTGTGTCTGTGATAGGCCATAGTCAAAGGGTAGGCAGACTATTTTGCAAAATTACCTGTAGGTTATGTGTGTCAGGTGTTATGAAACAAGTGAATCTTATATGTAGATTTGATCCCCTTTCCAAGTTTTTATATTATATGTACCTATTTTAAAAATCTAAAATAATCCTAAACCCAAAACAATATAACAAGCATTGTGGATAAAACATATTAAGCTTGTTCAAATAAAACCACTGAACATTTCGTAATGGCTGATGATGATTGCCTTTTTATATACCTATTAATTTTGAACATCTTTTTTTGTTTGTTATCTAGATAGCTTTGATGAAATACCATTTCATGTCTTTTGTCTATTGCTAACTGATTGTTCCTACTGAGTTATGTGCCATCATTTATATGTGTGTGTTGTGGGTGTATGTTGCTCACTGTGTATGTAGATGAGGCTAACCTGAAAGTAGCTGTGGGCCTTGACTGGCCTTCAATTTGCAGTCTCTAGTGTTAGTTGGGTATATGTCTTCAGGCCTGATTGTGTATACCTGTATTACAAACAGCCTCAAAGGGAGTTGGAGACACTTGAGAAAGTCACTCTTTCTGCAGTAACTGCTCCCTCCCAAACCCGACACAGGAATGAGTTTTTCTGGTTCTTTCTATGTCGGTGTAAGTTTGGATTGTTTCTACACTACCACTGTAATATTTTACAATTCTATATAGTTTTGAAAGGTTCCTAGTTAGTTTTCAAAAATATATGCTTTTCAATTTTAGCCTTTGCTGCCTTTCCTTCTCTTTAAGGCACAGGAAGTTTCTCGTAGCATCAGGCTCAGTTTAGACTATGGTTGCTCGCAGAGAGGCTGGCGACTGAGCTTCTGGCTTCCTTCAAGTCCTTCACAAGTCGTCCTGCTCTTCCTTCACAGTCACCTCATTCTCAAACTGCGGAACTCAATTCTCACCTCCTCTAAGTGTTAACTCCAAACTTCCGTTGCTAAATTATACTGTAGAGAATATTCCCATAATTGCTTCGATGTGTTCTTGCACAGATTTGCTCATCTCCAGAACTGACTCTCTTCTGGGAACAAAGTAGTCTCTTTCAAGGTTGTTAGTGTGGGTCCGTAGATTTTTTTTAAAAAAATCAAATAGAAAGAAAATAAAATCTTTCATTTTATAATTAGGCAAAGTTTATAAACAAAATCCTGATGATGTGTTAGAGATTAATGTAGTATTGTACTTCAGTTGAAACATAGTAACTGACTATATGCATATGTGCATATTCACATATGAACACACAAATGTGTACTTATATGTTTTATACACACATATACATACATACATACACAAGCTTGTAATTCTCTTACTGAAAGGTATATCTGATAAAATCCATTTTACCATTGACATTAAAGCTGAGAGGTTGTCTGTTTTCCTGACTCATAATGCTAACTGCCCTCCACGGCGGAAATTTGTGACCAGAGAACTGTGAGAGTGTGATGCCTCCCAAGTACATGGATTCTTCCTTGCCCTTGCCCTGGGGTTGGAACTTGTGTCTTGCCTTGGCATATTTAACTTAAATATTGGTCTTTCTTTTTGGGTCTAGATGCATCAACCAGTAATTCCTAAACAAATAGTTGTGGAAACTTTGTTTTAAGGCAACAGTTGCAGTATGTAGTATACTGAGCCAAAACCATGCCGGGCAGAACTCGTCAGACTTCTGTTGACTCTAGTGAAGTCACTTGTAAGATTAGGTTCTCAAGTTAGCAGATTAGATGAAAACCATGTGTAAATTATATTGTGTTGGCATGTTATCCAAAAGCCATTGGAAGTACATTACTTTATAAATGATTTAGAGACTTGAACCCTTACTTGTTTTTTATTCCTTAAATAATGTGTTTTTGAGAGCTTTAGTTTTAAAGTTTCACTCATTCGTTCACTTCCTTAAACCAGGTTTGCCAAAGACCAGGAAGCTCTACTTTCATTCACTTATTTTCTGCCTCATGGCTTGGTTGATACATGAGAAATATTTTAGACTCGGGGGAAATGTTCACTAATTTAACAGTAGAAATGATTCTGGAATTATTGCTTAGCTCAGTGATTTAATTTTATGTTTTAACATATTGTAATTTCGGTCTATTGGTATTCTCGGAATTTCTTTGTTAGGTTGTATAATCCCAGCTTCTTTACTGTTTGCTGTGCCTTTTGCTGATAAAGGAAATACTGTAGCATTTGTCTGAGCTCTTTTCTGTTTTTTGAATTCTGCATTTAAGTTCTTTCGTTAATATTTGATCCTTATCTCTATTGTAATTTCAAACCTACAAGAAATTGGGACAGTAGAATATTTGACACCAGTGTTACTCTTTACAAAGATTTTACAAATGGGTAACATTTACTGCCTTTAATTGTTTTTCTCTTTCAAGTAAAGGTCAAATAACCTTTGTCGGCCATCAGCAGAGGGGTCTGAACTGGAGCAGTCAGTCAGTACCATTCCTAAATTCGATAGAAAGTTTCAAAGCATGAAGCCATTCCGACATAGTCCCTCCTTTTGTCTGTTTTGAGGTAGTTGGTGTTGATCTGTTATATGTGAGTGCCATACCTTAGTTTCTTTTGTTCTATGTTACTCTCACATGATGCATGTTTTTTTTGTGGTGTTTTGTTCTAAAGACATTGACACTTTTATTTTTTCACTTTTCTTACAACTAGATTTGTGTAATTAAGTGTATGAGTGACATAAAGGTCGTTCATACAATATCTTCTCATCAAGAGGCATACAGTAGTAGGGTGTTGAGGCTCCAGTGTTGAGACTGAATGTAGGTGATTCCCTTCTGATCTCTGTATTGTCCAGTAGACTTTCTTTCCTCTGTTGTAGTATATATCTGAGAGCTGTAAGTAATTTTGGAGGGAAGATACTTGGTTGTCTTATTACTTCTCTGATGTTCAGATAAAACACCGTGACTAAGGCAACCTAAAGATGCACTTATTCAGGTCCATGGTTCCAGAGAGCTAGAAAGGAGTAAAAATAAGGACATTGTTGGATCATGGGAAAAATTAGAAATCATCATGTTATGTAAAGTACACCAGGCTCACAAGGAACCATATTGTGTGTGTTAGTCATGTGTGGATGGCTTTAAGGAAATAAACAGCAATCCAAGTGAATTGGGTACAACAGGGATGTGGGAGGTGAAAGGGTTGGTGATGCGAGATGGATAAGAAGAGCAAGGGTAAGTGAATTCAATTGGAGTTAAAAAGAAACACATGAACACCATCTTAGTGTGGGTGCTACTCTGCACAATTCATACTTACTGAAATTGAATAATACTATGATAAATATACATGTATTTTTAATTACTGATTTTGCTTGTACCATGTCTAATTTTCTTATCAAGTGCACTGTCCCAAGACTATTAGTTTTCTCTTTGTTTTGCTGTATCTGTTCAAGAATCAAGAGTGAGTTTTCAAAACTGTCTAGTCAGGCTTACTTAGATCATAGTATTGGCTATTCATTTGTAGTTTTACTTTTACTAATATCAAAATGTCACATAATCTTTGAATTAAACTTTTTGCCAAAGATATGAGCTGTGGGCAGAGCAAAGAGTTGTGGCTGTTAGGCCTGTTAGGAGTGTCATCAATAGAGCACATGCACAGTGCACAGTGTGTTCTCAGGTGTTCCAGCCTTGGGGGTTGGGACAGAGGGGAGCAGTATAGTCACGGCAACAAATTGAAATGAACCATAAATAGAGAAAAACTAGTTCCACTTCTCTCCATAGCTTTGAAAATAATCAGTACAATACAGTAAGCATAGATATGTGGTGTGTGTGTGTGTGTGTGTGTGTGTATACATACACACATGTGCACCACAGTACACAAGTAGAAGTCATAGAACAACTTACAGGAATTGATTCTCTGATTCCACTGTGGGTCTAGGAACTGAATTCAGGTTGTCAGTATTGGTGGCAAACACTTCATTGGCTTTGCCTTCTGCATGACTCTAAACTGAAAAGTTTTTAAAGTGGATTAAAAAATGGGATGAATTAAAGGAAGAAATGAAAGATGTAAAACAATTTTAAGTAACATTCAAAAAGTATATAGAGAGAACAAGAGAAAGGTGAAAAGAGAAAGAGAAGGCTGGCAGAAGGTAAGACAGATGGAGAAGGGAAAGAGTTTGAAGCATAAGGAGGAGCCCACATGACGGATGGGCCAGCACACTGCCGAGTGCAGGGTGTGCAACAGGACCAGGGCTTGAGTTTTCAGCACCTAAACTTCTTGCTTCTGATGCTCATTCCCTGATATAGGCCAGACTCTGGGTCCTCTAAAGCTGGCCATCTTCCTCTGTGCCGTGGATCCTAGGAGGAAAACAAGCTAAACTGTGACCCGTGTCCCTGAATCAGGTCCCACTATCACATCAGTGCCACATGTGATCACATGACAGATGGTTTCCAGGACAGCATGGCAATTCTTGGTGTGACAAACAAAATGTATGATCAGGTTGTCCTGGAACTCACTTTGTAGACCTGGCTGGCCTACAACTCACAGAGATCCTCCTGACTCTGCCTCCCTCGTGTTGGGATTAAAGCAGTTTGCCACCACACCAAGTTTGAAATGTAAATGATTTTTTATTTTCCAAAGCAACAATTTTCTCAAGGTTACAGTACTTAACACTGGGAAACGTAGAATATTTCTCAAATTCTGGCTAAACTATAGCTTCTAGATCAGTTGTGTTCAGACCACCTATTTACTTCCCAGTTTGGCCCCTTGTTTCTCTACACTTCTCTAAGTACCTGTTGCTACCCCCCACCCCACCCCCACTGATCAGTTGTGACTGCAGTGCTGATGTGCTCTTTCATTGTGTCCCCAATACTAGAGTTCTGGAGTCTCTTGGGTCAAACTGAACTTTTCTGCATGTCGTCAGTCACCCACATCACCAAGAAGCTCTTTTGAATTTGAACTGAAAAATGCTGCTTACTGTTAATTTCCTGTCTCTGTGTACAGCATTTTCTGTATAACTGTAAATCATTTTATTTGCTATTTTTGTAAAATAAAGTCACTATTAAGGAATTATTTGTTGACTATCATGATTTTACAGTGATATGTAATTTTCTACTTATAACTTTATTCTTTGGAGATAAACTTGAAATGTGAGCAGAACTGTGAAAGCCCTTTGTATTAAGAATTATGGAAAGGTGATGGTGGTGATGTTGATGAGGATGGGCTTAAGTTCAAAGTTATGTATGTCCTTAATGTGCTTAGTAGAATTTTATGAAATGAGAGACTATATTGGTAACAAACATTCATAAACTTAGTAGTAACCACCATAGAATTTGGTATTACTACCAAATCCCTCTGCTGAGATTATAATTTGCCCTTTACCAAAATTTACAGTTACTGACAGCGGTTATATAAGGTATTTAGCTGGATACTGGGAAGATAAACATGAACAGACTCATCCACTATATCTCTCCATCTCAGAACAGACTTGGATTTCTGGACCTTGACAAGTATTTATGTCTTAAATTGGTATTTTTTTAAACTCATTAATATCAGGAAAAAAAGTAGAGATCAATGACAACACCTTTCTATTACTTATTAATTTGAATATTCGTGAGCCATATTTTGGAAAGGGATTGATAAGATGTGCAGAATGTCTGGAAATTAATATGTCATACTTATATTATTTTGTCTGTTGGATGTGATTATTTGGTATGTTTCCAGTGTATGTGTTGTGTCATGTGTGCACTCTACGTATAGGAAGTTTAGGAGAATCACAGAAGAACATGTTGAAACACTTGCCAATAGTAAGGCGACTTTATGGAGGGAAACTAGAGAAGACTTTGGACTTTGGCGCAGGGCGAGAGGAGAAGCAGCTGCTGAAGAAACTTGAATCTGTGTGTGAATAACCAGCTTTGCTGGCAGTTGTCGGACACATGCAAGTTTATATAACCCTTTGTCACGTAGCTAGGAGTTTGACATGCCTCATGCATTCACCTTTTAACAACCCTCGAGGGAGGGATTACTCATATTATCATGCTAAAAGGGGGAGGAATAAAATGCCTGTGACATTTCTAGATTTGCACATCATGAATTGTAAAGTCACTCACAAGTTCACGTCTTGAGAGTTCAAATTCTGCCTGCGGTGTATGAATATGCTCACTACACTTGGTAGGTGTTAGTGTTACAATTTTGTATTTATTTATAGTAACTTATACTTCTGTACATTGATTTTATTTTGAACACAGATCAAATTATTTGACCTCTAAGGCTACAATCCACACTGTATCATGTAAAAAGCATCCTTCTCTCAAAGTGTTCTTTTATACTCTCTTGATACTTTTTTGTGCATAAATAATATATTTGGAAAATTGGTATAAAAATTAATATATACACATGCATTATAAAACATATATTAGAAGGTTTAGCTAACTTAATGAGACCCAGATTTAATGGATTGTTTTTAAAAGTTCTGATTTCTGGGGTGGGTTGAGAGTGGTTCTGAGAATTGAGAACATATTTATATTTTTATAGCCAAATGTAGTTGTAAAAAGCTAGCCATATGGGCAAAGAAACTGCCTTTGCCTCAGTTACTGACAATATACTGTCTAATCCAAACTGTATCAGCAGGGCACAAGAAAGGTTACTGGAAGTTTGCCAAGACAAGGTAGAGTAGTCCTTCAAAATTCCCTGCTTCACAGGAAGTCTGTCAGATATGCTAGGTCTGTAAGCCAGAGTTGGATGCCCCAGTGTTGCAGAAGAACTTTCCGTGACTCTCCAGGCAGCATGATCATTAGGTAACATCTCACCATTCTGGGGTTTTTGATGGAGTTGAAGACTAGATAGTTATAATTTTCCTTAGTTATGATAAAAGATAAATTAGTTGCAAAACTTTGGACTCCTAAGTTAGATGATAAAATATTTTCTTGATTTTTTTTTGCCAAATACAATGGATTGGATATTGTTACTGTAATTCTTACTTAATAACTGTTTTGTTATATATAATTTTACTATGTTAAAGTTGAAACCTTCCTTTTTAATTAGGCAAAAAGAGGGAAATGCTGTGGATTATGCTCCTTGTTAATAAAAATCTGATTGGTAGATAGCAGGGCAAAAAGAGGCTGGGCAAGACAGCCTGGCACAGGGAGAATGGTGGGAGGATGAAGGACAGACTCAGGGGATTTAGAGGAGATGCCAGGAAATGGAGAGGAATCAGGACATGCTGAAATACAGGTAAAGCCACCAGCCACATTGCAAAATGAATTTTGATAGAAATGGCTTAATTTAAGTTATAAGAGCTAGTTCATAATAAGCCTGAGCTATTGACCAAGCATTTATAATTCATATTTAGTCTCTGAGTTGGTTATTGGAGACCAGGTGGTTGGAATAGATGACTCCACCTACAATAAACCTTTCTCCAATTGAGACTGAGTTCTCGCTTGCTGCATTTATTCCTTACTGTGAGACACAGATAAGTTGTTTAGTTTCTGTGTTGAAATTTCTCTAGTGAACAGGAATAAAATTAGTATGTGTATCAGCACCTGCTCCAAAGCAAAACCAGACAGATACATATCAATAATCAGATACAAGAAATCTTTTGAATGTGTTTTTGACAATTCTCACTATAAACTTGACTAAATGTACCCAGAAATTACCATGTCATAGTTGACTTTACTCCTCTAGTGCTAATTCCCTGTGCTGGCTAGCCTGTTTGTCTAAGTGACACATATCTGAGACCAGTAACTCAAGTGAGAGAATCTACACTTTGGCCCATGGCAGAAAGAGTATGGCAAAGCAGAACAGCTCATGCCATGGGGCAGGAAATGCAGTGGGTAGGGATAACTTTGCTAGTGGTTTTTGTGTTTCCCCCTCTTCACTCTGTTCTGGTCCCCCTTCTATGAGATAATACAGCTCATAGTCAAGGTCGGCCTTTCCTCCTTTTTGTTTGTTTCTTGAGGCAGAATCTCACTATGTAGACTTAGCTGTCCTAGAACTCATTATGTAGACCAGGCTACCCTGGAATTCCTAGTACACCACCTACCTTCCAAAGTGCTGACATTGCAGTGTGTGCTACCAAGCCTGGTAGTGTCTTTCCTCTAAGCATACTTATGAAAATACCATCACAGACTCCCCTGGAAGTATGTTTCTTAGCTATTTTAGCATCTTACCATGTAGTGAAATTGATAAGAATAGCGATCACAGTGGGTATGTTATCATAAAGAAAATATGCATTATTTTAACTTGTTCACTGATGATTTCCTATCTTTAACTTAAATTTCGTGTTCCTAGAAGGTATTGGAATATCTTAAGATGAGGAAGGATTTCTTTCTTTTATCAGAAATCACTTTATTTATCTGTTAATTTATTTTTAATCTTCATTGCTATGTTCACTTTATTCATAATATAATTTTCCTCTGAATTATCCATATAGACTTTAAAAAGGTTGCTCAGTGAGCAAGTGGTATATCTTTTCATTTCTTTGCTATCTGTATGTTATTTATCTTGACATCCATATTTAAGCATTTCTATGTTTCTCATCTGTACTATTTATATTTATCTGTGTTTTATATTTCTATTCAAATTTTTACTATTTTTTTACTGTTTTTGAAAAAGGAAGACAATATGGATATGTAAGAAATGCAATGTCATGGACATGTAAACCTTTGTGGTTTGACATGCTTCAAAAAAAGACCTTGTGCAGTCTCATGCAAGCAGTGTTTAGAGCGTGGCTCTGGGGAAGTGATTGGATTATCACAGCTATGATTTTATAAATGGATAAATTCTTTGCTGGGTTCAGAGTAGGTAGTTGGTGGGATTGTAGCAGGTAGGCCTGATTGGAGTAAATATGTCACTAAGAGGCTGGCCCTGGAAATATTTCTTGTCTTGTCCTCTCTTTCTGTACACGGATTCCTGGCCACTTCGAGGTGAATTACCACTTCACATGCTTCTGCCATTATCTTATTCTTGCCCTTAGGCCCAACGTAATATGTAGTCAACCTGTGATGGACTGAAACCTTGGCCGCCGTGAGCCAGAGAGTCAATATTCCCTTAGCATAGTTGCATTGGTTTTAGTGACCAGCTTAGCACAGCCAGAAAAACAGTTACAAGCTTTGAATGATGTTATTTAATTTTTTTTAATTCCCCCCAACCGTAATACCAGAAGCCGTTTTAAAAGGCATGTCAACTTCAAATCTGTGCAAATCACTCTCTGCTAAAATTATTTGAGGCTCGATGAAGACATACTTTGCAGTAACTATGTAATATATGTTTATGTATATGTAATTTAATCATAAATAACTATAAAGGCATATACTTTTAATACGAGTCTATTATATGATAGGAAATTTGAATAATGTTATGAAGAAAAACGACTTAAAACATTCCTTTAAATGTTTAAAGATAAAAATTATATTCATCTTGGGAAATATAAAATATATCAAACCATAGATGAGTTAATAATCCTTTTTAGTTTTACATAACCTTTTTAAAAGAGTATAATGTAAAAAGTTATAGCATTTGAATTAAGTGATTTTTTTCTTGTTCTCTAATAAAAAATGGAGAAGATTTAATATAAGAGATTTAACAGAACAGTGCCCTGCAGTTATTACTTACCGCTCCTGGATCATTCTCATGCAGCTTGACTGCCCTCTTCAGGCTCCGTGTGAGCACACTGGGACAATTCATGCTGTTCCCTGAGTTCCTAAGGTTGAGCCTTCATTTTCCTATGGGCTTCTCTCTCCGATGATACTATTAAAGGTGTGGTTATTTGTTTGTGTGCTTCTGGTGTTTGTGGCTTTCATTTTGTATTTTGAATAGCAATCAGTAATGCAGTATGTTAATAAACACTAATAATTGTGTGTGCTTTTATTATAAACTAATAAATGTGCTAGGTTCCACTGATTGTTTTGTTGTTCTAAGGTTTCTTTAATTCCCTGTTTAGAAGTTAGAATTGTAGTGGAAATATGAGATAATTGGCTTTACACCTTTGGACACATTTATTTCTGAATAATGACTTGTACTTTGAATATATAACATCAGTGGCACATATTTATGAAGCATAGTTTATTATTTCTAGTTTTGTTTTAGAGATAGATTTGTTCCTTGGGACTATTGTTACTCAATGTACCCAAACAGGAGAAAGCCTTGTTTATTTTGCCAATATTATCTTTGCTCAAAGTTTTGTATTTGAGTTCAGAATTTTAATTTGCTTTGGCTTTCATGGAATCCTTTATTCAGATTAGAGATATTTCTGAGGATTAGTCTTAATATTTTTTCTATTGCTCTGATAAAATACCCTGAGAGCAAAATAAGCCAGAAAGGGCTCGGTGGGCAATCTGAGGCTGTCGTCTGTCTTTCTGGGGATTTCAGTGCTGCATGATCTTGAAGCAACTTGTCACTTTGACAAGTCCGAAGCAGAAAGCAGTTGAATTAATGAAGACTCATAACTCCATGCTACTAAGTCCAGCTTCCCTCCCTCCCTCCTTCCTTCCCTCTCTTCCTCCTCCTTTTTTTCCTCCTTCCCTCCCCGTTGCTTGTAGATCTGGATGTACAGTTCTCAGCTACTGCTCCTGTGCCATGCCTGTCTCCTTCCTACCATGATGATCGGGGATTAGGAAGTTTACTAAGCAGGTCCTAAAAGGCTTTCGTCTATATGTTGCTTAGTCATGGTGTCTCCTCATAGCCACAGAACAGTGACTAATACACTACCCTTTCCTTTCAGCCCAGGACCCAGTTCAGGAAACAGTGCTGCTCACATTGAAGGTGAATCTTCCCACCTTCATCTTTCCAGTTCTGAAAACCCCTTATAAGCATGTCTACAGGCCACACTTACCCAGATAATTACGCATTGAGATTCTCTTCCAGGTGATTGTATTTGGATAAAGTCTACAATCAAAACAAACCATCTAAGGATTGTACAGAAATTTTGGTTGGATGTTGTAATCTTCTAGATTCCAAAGAAGAATATGTGCAAAATAGGTCACACGATTATATAATAATTTAGTAACCTGTGTTTTCCCATCTTGCTTATTACTAGCATTTTAAATGGGCTCCAGACCTTTGTCATAGTGACACTCGCCTCAGACACGTGGTTATCTGACACAGTGCAGATACTGTTTGCAAACGTACTCCTTTCAAAAATCCCTGAAGCTGGTCACTGTTTACAGAGTGAAGCCTCGCTCCTAGTTATTTTTCTTAGTCTTTCCTTTCCTTGTTGTCTATATGAGGCCTAGATTCTGTAGAACATAGGATGCATTTGAGAGTGGCTGGTTTATGTGGTTTGCTATTTTCCTTCCTGTTAGTCTTGCTCAAAGCTTTAGTCATGGACAGACCCGTTTTTTCCAGATGCTTCCACTGATTATGTTTCTAATCTGTTTTCCCCATCTAGTGTATGCAAGTGTAAGCCACATTTAAAACTGTTTTTCTTATTTCTGCGTTATGATTGTGTATGTCTGCTCCTCTGTGGTAGACAGTGTCAGCCATTTCTCTTTGTTACTGCAGCATCTACTTAAAATGCTGAGTATAAATGTATTTATGTTTTAAATTCCACATTTGCTTATAAAACTCTCAATGATTGTATCTCTCAATGATTTATTCACTACCATGGTGAGAGTCATAAATGGCATTCATTTGTCAAGTAGCATACATTGCTTTTGCCCTGTTAGTGTCTCTTGTTGATGGTTTGCTCTATTGAAGACGATACAACATGGCGTTGATCTGTAACAAGACTATTTGGGCCATGATATCTCTGGTGTTACCACATTGCTCCCCACATTCCACTGTGTTGTTATATTTTATAAAAATAAAGTGAACCAAGTTATTCAGTGAGAGAAATTTAAATGAGAACAATTATATTATTTTTATAGTGAGATATATAAAACATTCAATGTTCTTTCCCCCTAAATAGAGTGAAATATGCAACTTTTAGTCACATCCCAGGATTGAGAATCTCTAATGCAGATGAACTTTATCTTAAAAATATTTATGATATACTGGTCAGGGAGGAAAGTGAATTATTCAGCATCAGTAACAGTAGAACTTGATAAAAGTTCCAGGTTCTACCCCTGGAGAGTCACTCTTTCCAAGTGTAACAGCTAATGTGTGAATGCAGCAAGTCCTTCTGCGATTTAGTGGAGGGTTGCTGTTGCAGTCAGCGGCATCAGCAAGCCCCACAAGGATAGGCCTGAAAGTGCCTTTCAAAGGACGTGGCAGATTTGTACTGCCTTTTGAAGGAAGAGAGGGCTTTCTAAACAAAATATCTAATGCATGTTGTAAGAATGGCCATGACGTTTTCATGAAGTAGACCAAATGTGTTACGTTTCCAGAGCTGTGGTACAGGTGCAGCTGTGGTGTGGAGGATTTTGTAGTGGATTTACAACGTGGTTGTTAGAAAATTAACTCTAGAAAAATAGAATGACAATGGCGTGCAGAATTTAAAGGCAGAGAGAACTCACCTTTGGTTCCTTGGTTTATTAATACAGATTTATTAAGAAATCCTCAGAGAACTGGAAATGATCTGATAGTTTGTGTTTGTGTAACAGCTCTCTCTAGAATGTAAGCATCTTGAAGTCGGGCTTGTCATTTGTCATTTGCACATTGTTTTTTAGTTTGTATGGATTTATTGATTGAACTGTGAGTACACATATGCATGTTTAATTTACTCTGATATGTGTGGACCAACTTAAACATCATGAGATAGAGAAATCTGAAATGCCTGTTTTAGGGTGTTTCATCAGATGTTGCTATATACACAGATGCTGAAAAATCTAAAATATTATTTTATTCCTTGTTTTTTTTTATATTGGTGTATTTTCATTTTATTTTTCTCATTATTATAAGAATGCTACTTCTTAATGATTTTCCATTTTCCTAGGTTTGATTTTCTATAACAAAATATTTTCTAAGAAAATTCCTGAATTTTGCAGCATGTTTACATACTATCTCAATGCCATCCAGTCAATGCTGTGGGCCCTGCATCTTTTATTTGCAGACATTCAGCCAGAGCCTGTTACTGTAGCTCCTCCATGTTTTCTTAAGATTTGATGGCCCTGTGTGTCTAGATACTATAATAGTCACAAGCTAAACTGTTCTTTAAGTTTCCTCCTATGAAAGATGAAAGATTCAGTTCACCTTACCATTAGAGTATTTCATTTGATGAACACTGACAACACAGATAACATCATTGTGTTTCCTGACCCTTAATTGTAAATGATGTTTCAGGATTATCTGATTCATATACAAAAATTAATTAAGCACACCAATTCCATTACTTCTTATCCTCTACTTTGACATATCAAACTCTCTTTAGTGTTGCCATATTTAGAAGCATTTATAGCCTATACTACAAACAGTTAAATCTTTAAACTGTGTATGTATTGGTTAAAAATTAGAAGAGATTCAGTAGCATGCATATGAGTAAGTGTAACTGTATTGTAGCTACACTCTTTATAAACAGTAAACCTGTACTTTGATGCACTTCTTTTAAAAAGTATTTGTTGATATTTTTATGCTGTATAGTAGTTTAGTTTGTATTTCATACAAGTATTAATGAGATGATAGTCCCTACAGTAATTGGTTTACTCTACCCCAGAATTACTTGTTCTGTTGATAGCTCTGTTCGTTATATATTCAATTTTTTTTGTTTGCCCCATTATCTGTTTCAGGCAAGCTAATGAGGAATATCAAATCCTGGCTAATTCCTGGCGTTATTCATCTGCTTTCTGCAACAAACTGTTCTTTGGAATGGTGGACTATGATGAAGGAACAGATGTTTTTCAACAGGTAAAAACTCTATACATTATTTTGAAATGCATAACTGAGTTTGTTAGTTTTGATACATCTTGTCTACCAAATTAAATACAACTCACCGAGTAAATTGGTGAGTATATTAAGTAATGACAAAACATTTTGTGATGTGTTTAAAATAGAGTTCATATTTGGAGACTACTAATTCCATCATTATACATTTTTTGCCTTTATATTATAGTAAAAGCACTTGTATTTTCATTTAGAGGAAATGTGCTTCTTAGCACACAGTGACCATACATGTACATTAACCATACTATGATAATTATGTATTGGTTAGGTTGTAGTTCACACAGGCTTATGACATTTCATATAGTATAAGTTCAACCTATTTATTTTTTGTACATGTGTGTGATGTGTGTGTATACATGAATATGTGCATGTGTCGATATGTGCATACATGCATAACTATATATGGAAACAAGAAGTTGACACTGAGTATTTTCATTTTGCTGTCCATCTTATTAATTGTTATTTTGTGTACATGTGTGTGTGATCTATGACTTGGTGTGCATGCCATAAATTGTATGTTGATGTCAGAGGACAACATTTTAGAGTTAGTTCTCTGTTTTCACTGTTAAATATTTTGTGACAGGAGGGAATTTGGACTCAGGCTGCCTGGTTTTTTACCATGAGGCAGCTTCCTGATCCCTATTTATGTGATATGTTTATGAGATAGGGTTTTTCACTGATTCTCTGTATTGCCAATTTGGCTTGTTTAGCTGACCAGCTGACTCATGGGGTCGACCTATCTCAAACCCCAGCCTCCATGCTAGGGCTGCAGACATGTGGTCCTGTGTTCAAGTGCAGGTGATGTGAGCTGAGGTGCCCGTGCTTCTGTAGTATGCGCTCTACCCACTTAGCTGCCCGAGTTACTTGTTTTCTACTCCAGCAGATAAAATATTATCTGTGTTTTCTGCTTGTGATGACCTGGATCTCAGCCAGTGATGAAACTGTAAATCACCCATGATCATGTGTGTGAGAGAGAACATTAGAGGACTTCCAAGGAGGAGTCACTAATCAAGTAGGACTGATACCTGTTACGAGGAGAATAGCAGGCGGGCATGTGCGCAGTCAGACCATGGGAAACACAGCATTGAAACAGAGCTAGGAAGAGAAGCTTCCTCAGAAACCCAGCCTCACCATTTACCTAGATCTTACACTTTAATCCCCAGAAATTTCAGAAACAAAACAAAACAAAACACTTCTTTTAAATCACCTACTCAGTTACGGCACACGAGTAGATGTGTACTCAGATGCAATCTTCTCAGTAGACTCAGACTTGTACTTGGGCAGGAGGATGCTAGTCATCGCTGCTGGTACTGTCACCGTGAGTCCGGACACGGACCACCTTTTGTACCAGCAGTGCGCTCTGAGTGCTTCATATGTGCTCTTCAGTGATGCCGCTCAATGAAGCAGTCAGAAATGGTATTGTTGCTGTGATTATCCATTGTCTAGCGTGGTAATCTGTTGAGATGCGGAATAAGATATAGTGTTGGCACACAAACACGTTTTGTATCATCCTATATGTGAGACTTTTGGGGGAGAAATGAAAATGAACATCTACTCCTCAGATTGGGAACTGATAACAGATCAAAATAATGATGCTACACAAATCCAAGTTGGGAGCCAGTCTGTTATTGGGTTTCCTTAGGAGTATAGGTAAGAGTTAGCTTGCACGAACGGGAATGATTTCCAGGGACGTCACGAATAAGTGATGACTCATAAAAGCTGCAAACCTCGCGCTCTCTGTATGACTTGCAGCCAGTTCAGCAGGGTGGGGTGCACAGTCTCCTGCAGACATCTGCAAAGCCTGTTCTGACAGCAGTTGCTTCCCCCTTTTATAACCTTCCTGAGGGCTCTTGGGAATCCTTTAAGTTTCAGCTCTCCAGACTTTTAAGGTTGTTTACTACCGAGGTCTCACAAACTTTCCTCTGTTCTCCAGGAGGTATTATTTCAATTCAGAGAAGATTCCTCTGACACATAGATAAATACATGTATGAAACATACACAATGTATTAATGATCTGATGTGTGCTATATGATACATGCTGTGGTATGTTAGAATTTGTGAGGTTTTTACCATATTATAGGAACTGGTTTTGAAATTGAGTTTTATAATGAACTTGTTCAAATTTCTATTATTTATGAAATGGTTGCCATGGTGGTTGCCATGGAGTTGCTATCAGAAGAGACGCATTCTTCAGAGCACTGTGATATAGTGGTAGTGGAGGATGTGAGGTAGAACATCCGAGGTCACAGTCTAGCTTTACCTCGTCATAGTTGAGTGATTTGAAGTTTTCATCATCAACTGTGATCTCTGTATGGAGACAGGAAAGATAACATGGGGGATTATTAGGATCAGATATTAACATGTCAAGATGCTCAGTTGTACTCCTGAGGTGTGTTAATAAGTAATTGCTATCATATTAGTATAAATTAGCAATAGTATTTGCATACATTTGTCAACCTGCTCACACTGCGTAATTTTGCAGATGTTGGGCAAACCTAAATTGTATGGGAAGAGTAGAAAGGCTAAACAAATGAATACAAAGAAAAGAAACAGAGTAAAAATGTAATCTCCAGATATCTTTTAGGAAAATTAATTACCTAAGTGCTGTCTTTGAATGTCCAGAGTAAGAATAACTCAGATTGGGCAGTTTGAAGTGAACCAAGTGTACTGGATCACAGTTACAAAGGACAGAGACTAACACAACAGTGTCAGCATATGAAGAACTCCCTCTTGTATATCTGTGGGAGAAGAGCAGGGAGGCCTTTTATGTAGGAGTCCATCATTTTGGTACCAAAACTTTTACAGTGGCAATTTAAATTTAACAGTTGTGGTGTGTGTGTGTGTGTGTGTGTGTGTGTGTGTGCGCGCGCGCGCATGCGCGCACACATTGAGGAATAAACAGAAACCAGGGCAAACAGAGATCAGGTATTCCCTATCTGCCTGGAGCATTTTCGATAATGTGTCGGTGAATAATGAGAGTTTTATAGCATTCACAGTAGTACAAATGAGAAATATTTGATATAGATGTATTGCTTTTGAGAATTCGGTTTGTCTTTGCTAAGCTGTGAATACACAGCTACAGGTAGCGTTTGCTTATGAGCCAGGGGCTGCTGTGCCTTGATTGTAAACATTGTCATCCTCACAGCTAAGCATTCAGTGAGCTCCTCACCTGTTGCCTGCTCTCATCTACCAACTTACTTGGTTGTGATTTCCATTCTCATTGAGTGAATTTCTTTGCTTTTTACCTTAAGGTCTTTTAAATTTAATCCCGAGATATCAGAAATTTATACATTGATATTGTAGTTAGCTCTTTTATCAAATTATCCTTTTATTTTTGAATGTATTTTTAATAAACACAAGATGAAGTGTTTTCTTTCTTGTATTTTATGAGTAAGTATTTTCTTTAAAAAAGTTTTTTATGCTTTAGTTATTTTGAGATAAATTATTAACAAGTTGAATAGAACCAGACTGTCAATCAGACATTTTTCTTATCTCTTATATATTCAAGATGTTTAAAACAAAAATACTTGTTTTTGTTGCTTATTAACCATCAACAAAAGACTGATTTTTAAATTTTTAATAAGAAATTTGACTTACTTGTAATGTGCTTGAAATGAGTTTCTTATGTGCTCCCGCTTCTGCCCTGCTCCAGCAGCTGCTGTAGAGTGGAGTGCTCCACCTGCAGGCAGATCGCGGGGTCTCTGTTTGCACTTCCAGGCATTTTGCATCATTTTTTTAAAATCATAAAAGTCTAGAGAGACAAGTAAAAACGAGTCAAAATACCAAATTGGGGACATGAATAGTACGGTAAATATGACAGTTCAGACAGCTTAAGCAAATTGAGCCGTTCTCCTTCACTACTGGCTATCAAGATGAATAAAAGTAGAAATTAAGCTCGAGAAAGCCATGCAGACTTTCCTAATAAGTTCTTTCCTTTGAGTTTTCAAATAAAAGTATGTAAGATTTGATGAATGATATGGAATATTCTGGTGTTGTTACAATTAGCATTTTATCACTTGCTTTGCAGCTCAACATGAACTCTGCTCCCACATTCATGCATTTTCCTTCCAAAGGCAGACCCAAGAGAGCTGACACTTTTGACCTTCAACGAATTGGATTTGCAGCTGAACAGCTAGCAAAATGGATTGCAGACAGAACAGATGTGCATGTATGTTTTTATTTACTACAGTAAATATGTATGTGTGACTATGTATTATACATCTACTCAGATATGTTTATGTTGATTGCTTGGTTTGCTAGACTGTTGTAATGAAGCAACAAGAATTTTTTTGTTTTTGTTTAACTATGGCCTTTTAAAACTTTTGCTTGCTTAAAGAAAACTTTGTTTTTACCATGTAGGTTGAACACAAGACTTATGTAATCTGAATATCTGAATATGTATTCTACTATTCAGATACGTTACATGCCCATGAAACCTGGACTGAGCAGCTGCTCTTTCTAGTTTCTTACAAGAAATACTAGAGGCCTAGAGGACAAGAGCCCTTACTGTTCTTAGGGACAGAATTAAGGTTTTTTAATTGCTTTATTGAGCTATATATTGTTTCCAGTCCCCTCCCTGCCTTCCCACTCCCCTTTGACCCTCTCTCATGATCCTCATGATCCCAATTTACTCAGGAGATCTAGTCTTCTACTATGTCCCATGTAGATTAGATCCATGTATGTAAGTCTCTCTTAGGGTCCTCTTTGTTGTCTAGATTCTCTGGGATTGTGAATTGTATGCTGGTTTTTCTTTGTTTTTGTCT
Source organism: Myodes glareolus (assembly GCF_982192425.1). Classification (NCBI taxonomy): domain Eukaryota; kingdom Metazoa; phylum Chordata; class Mammalia; order Rodentia; family Cricetidae; genus Myodes; species Myodes glareolus. The sequence continues at coordinate 34,407,998 of NC_142048.1, read as the reverse complement.
TAAGAGTCACTTGTGAGTGAGTACATATGATAATTGTCTTTCTGGGTCTGGGTTACCTCACTCAATATGATGTTTTCTAGATCCATCCAAATTTCAAGATGTCACAATTTTTTTCTGCTATTTTGTACTCCATTGTGTAACTGTACCATATTTTCTTTATCCATTCTTTGGTCGAGGGGTATTTTAAGTTGTTTCCAGGTTCTGGCTATGACAAATAATGCTGCTATGAACATAGTTGAGCATACCCTCTCCAGCATAAGTTGTTATCAGTGTTTTGATCTTGACCGTAGAATTCAGTTCTTAATACCTAGGTCAGGCAGCTAACAGTCACCTATAACTCCAGGTCTAGGGGCCCAAATACCCTCCTCTTGCCTCTTGGGCACTTAAAATCAAATTCATGCACATGTGTACACACACATGCACACACTTTTAAAAAATAATACATATATTTTAATTTGATCATTGTTTATAATTTTACTCAATTCGTAACAATAAAGAAAATGTAAAATAAAAAACAAAAAATATTTACAATTAGTTAAAGATATAGTAGCAATTAGAAGTGATTCTGACTTGTCTACCTACCACACATGTATTTAATTCTTTAGTTGTATTAGTTATACAAACAGAAGATTTGACAAATTGAAAGGGCACTCAAAATGGAAATAGTAACAGTTTTAAGAATACGTCATTTACATAGATTTATCTGTTATCGTTGTAGCATGTTTGCTTGGTGATTTTTATTTTTACTCCAATATTCGAATCCAGTCCCTCTGCCTTGATTTACATACACAGATTCACTTTTTTCCATAAAAATTATATAGGATGAATTACGCTTCTTATAAGCACATTGAGATTGGCAGTCTCGTGAATTCACAAAGGTTGACATTTTATAAAAAGTGACACAATACATATTAGAATCTAGCTTTTATATAGTACACTAACATGGCTGTGAGTTGACAGCCTACAGGATGGAGTAAATATTTACATATTATATTTTCTGAAGACTTACCCACATATCAAGGTGTATGTGTAGCTTTTAAACTGAATAACAAAATACCAACTCTCAATTAAAAATTAATCTGAATAAACAATTCATTGAAAAAAATGTAAATATGGCCCATATGTACACAGAGAGATATGTTCTTCATCATTACATTACAGGCAAATCTAAGCCCAGATCGCAGTGAGATAGTGCATTATACCCAGGAAGCTGCCTAGAGCTGGTTTGCTGATTGTTCGTGTTGGCAGAGAAGTAGAATAGTTGGAACATTACTGTGTTCCTGGGGGATGTATACGGGTGTTGGCACTTCAAAAACAGCGTCCTCTTTCTTCAGTTACACGTGGACCTTCTGTGTTATCTGTGAAAGAGTAATGGAAGCAGAGATTCCTGCAAACGGATGTGTGGGCACATCTCCGCATGCATGCTGTAATTGCTTGTGAAAGTAGAGGTCAACTCGGGTGCATACGGGAATTACCATATATGTGCTTGAGTGGGGAAATTTCACTTCTGAGTTATGTTTGAATAGCTTTGTTAAAGATAGCATTTAAAGTCTCTAGTTGAGATAAGTCACATGTGCCCACATTTTGCCTTATTGTGTATTAGTTAGTTGAATTGATTTGTTGTGTGATCCAGAACAGCTCTGGGCATCATGTGTAGCATCTGCATAGACCCCAACATATGAACAAAAGGAACAGAGTATCTCTGTACAGCCACGTTGTTCAAAGCATGTGTTTTTGATTTGTTAAGAGCTCATTAAACATAGTGTCAAAGCTCGGTGTGAAAAATAAGATGTTGGTTTTCTGAATTCTTGGTGTTAAAGTTAGGAACACTATAGGTCAATTATGCTTCAGTGGATGGCCCCAGTACAGTAGTATATGGAAAGCCCATTGGAGAGGGACAGCACCAAAGAGAGTTAATAGCTTGTTGTTAAAAAACAAACAAACAAACAAAAAACCAAATAGAGGATGGGAAGTTGAGGGCACATCTGGGAGGAGCTAAAAGGAGGCATTGGGAATAAATACAATCAAAATACATTCATTGTGTGTATTTCTCAAAGAAAACTATAAATTAGTTAAAGGTTATGATTAGTTAAAGGTTATGATTAGAAGAGAAGTATTAGTTTTTTTTCTTCACTCATTTGATTATCATTTATTTTTGCAGATTCGAGTTTTCAGGCCACCCAACTACTCTGGCACCATTGCTTTGGCCCTGTTAGTATCGCTTGTTGGTGGCTTGCTCTATCTAAGGAGGAACAACTTGGAGTTTATCTATAACAAGACTGGTTGGGCCATGGTATCTCTGGTATGTTATCACATATCCTGCTGCCTCTGCTCCTTGTGAAATTGTGTTTTATAGCAACAGAAAGAGTCAGATTGTTATTGCAGTGAAAATGACCCAAATGAGATGCCATGTTACTTTTATAAGGAAAATAGATTAAATTTACTATTCAGCTTAAACTTTGTATATGGTTTCTTCCATTTTTTACTATTAAAATGTAGTGACTCGAGTATGTGGCACATTTCAAATATTAGTGAAACATATCTTGAGCATGTCTGTAAGTATGGTAATGAATTAATAAGGATTAGCAGTTTGGACTAACTTGTGAGCTATAGAGGTTTGGACACTCATTCAGTTTCCCCCAGTAGTATTCTTCTACCTCCACTGTGCGCTTGTCTTACTTGTTACACACTGGTTATAGAACAATGAGACACGGACCTTTCTGTAGTGAACCAGCTGTGGGGGTACAAACTGGTTGACACACACATACAGTGCAAAATTGAATAGGCTGTTTTGGAATACACAGGGAAGGTGCTGTCCGGAAGGGAAGGGGCAGCTGAATTTTGAAGAGCAGTGGAATTCTGAGGTAGTTATGGCCAATGACATGAGCATGATGGAGCAGAGCAGGATCTAAGTGAACTGTCATGTGCAGGGCCGTGCAGAGTGGGGAGCACAGAGACATTCTAGGCACACACCGTGGGACTAAACTGATGGTAGAACGTTACACTTCCAGCAGTGGGCAGTGACTGAAAGCGCCCACTTAGACACAGAAACAAAAGTACTTAGAGGCAGGCCTTGTTGAGCTTTCAACTGAAGAAAATGTAGGAAGCTGTTTGAACACTTTTTTTTTTTCTCCTGCACAGCTCTCTATAATTCCTTCTATGTCAGTGCAGCCAGGCCTCATGGGGTCTTTAAGAGGGAATAGGACCCTACTCATTCCAAAATGAGGATGGGTAGAAAATTTCTTCCTGTTTAGGGATAGACTAAAAATCCTGAATATCAGCAGGAAACGCATCATGGCTCACGGTACAAGCATGAGTGTACTCCAGGATTCAAGGTTGGATTAAGAATGTAAAACTATAAAAGAAGAAGTAGTGCTGGGAACTCTGACTGGTTTTGGCCCTGTGGTCAGAGGGCTATGAGAATGGCTTGCGTTGTTTCCCAATGCTTTTACAATTCAGTTTTTAGCTATTTCCATATAATGTAGTATGCGAACTTGACAAGGAATGTGGAGTTAAAGGAGCAGACAGATCTAAAATTTTGCATGTACAATCTAGACATTGCTGGTGTGACGTGTGCTTTCAGTCCTTAGGACCAGTTTATGAAGTGCCCACGAGCCCCTCAGAGTCCATCGTAATTTCAGTAGCACTTCCTAGAATGTCTAAAGGATGCATTTTGCTATTCATGAGCTGCATCCTGTTCAATTACTTCCAACTTCACATGCTAGTTTGTTGAGTTTCTGGCTGTCACATCTATTAAGGCAGGTAACACAGCTGTAGCAGCCTTTACTCACTGAGCCTGTGTGAGGAGCAGAGCTGTGTGAGTACAGATAAGGAAGAAGGCAAATCTAGCTCAGGATGTTTCCCCAACAGAGCAGCTGGGCAAAGGAATGGTCTAAAGCTGGAAGAGCCCCACAAAAGGGAAATGCATTTTGAGGGTGGGGTGGTTAGGCAGCCTTTCGGAGGGAGGAGGGATAAAGTCTTGAGTGAGAGTGGAGGAAGTTACTCAGCTAAGGTCTCTCAGCCAGGTCTAGTGATAATGTTCCCATGGAACTGATAAATGCCTTATCTGAGGTCCCTAAATGACCAGGATTTCTGATACTCACGTAAGTGTGGGTGGCTTAGTATTGTCATTCTTGAATCCTCGACTCAACTCCCTCTAGGACATTGTGAAGAGTAACTGTATACCAAGTGTAGCATAGGAAAAGCTTTCTACCTTTCTCCACTGCTGTGAGCCCTTTTGATTACTTACCTCAACCTAGAAAGATGAACACACAGGGTTTTCTATGAACCAGACTCTTTAGATGTTAAACAGAGGAAACTAAGATGACTGGAAGGCAAATGAAATTTAAGACATATAGAAAATAATTAATATATTATTTTATAATAGGTAAATGCAGATGATGAGTTTAAGCCTTTGGGTAAGGATGCATGTAACTTGAAAGTTAAAGACTTAAAGTGTCTATATGTAAATGGTAATTAAATGAGAACAAGAGTGCTTATACTTAAAGTATAAAATGCAGAAGAAAGATCGGTGTTATATAACAAAAGGAGCCAATTCTTTAATGCTTCTGTAAGGTATGTACACAGCATTGGAGGAGGTCCACAAAAGAAATGTTAGTAGGAGTAAAGGAAGAAATAGCCTCCCTTAGGGGATTTCAGTTCCCTGCTTTCAACAATGGAGAAATCAACCGGACAGAAGACTATTAAGGAAACAGCTGATGTGAGGAACACTATAGAACAAAAGAACTCAAGAGACATAAACAGGAAACACTTTGCAGCAGCTGCAGAATACAGATTATTCTCAAGTACGCAGAAGACTTTTTTCCGGGTAGGTTGTATATTGGGATACAAAATTAGGTCTTAATAAATTTAATAATAAAGAAATCACATTATTTTTTCTGACAACATTAGTGTGAAACTAGCAATCCGGAAAATCAGAAAATTTACAAATATTTGGAAATTAACAATCTTCTGAACAATTACTGATCAAAGAAGAAATCCAAAAAGAGATTCAAAAATGAAAATGTAAACTCAAATGATCAGAGGGAGACTGGAAGGAGAGAATAATATAATTTTATTTTAATTAAAAGCAAGTGCAGCATAGCTAAACCTTTGTGGCACAGCAGAACCCTTTCAGGAAGGAACTTACAGCAAGTCCCAAGGAAGCCAGAGCTCTCAGATGAACAGCCTACCATAAACGAAAAGGATAGAGGAAAGCCAAAGTTCACAAAAGATAAAGTCAGATTTCAGCAAGACTTGAAATAGATTGCAGCTTCAGTCCAGGGATCTATAAAACTTTTTTTTCTGATAAAATGACAATAATGAGAAAAACTCACATAAAGAGAGGTTGCATCATCGTCTGTACTTTACTAATAAGAAGGACTATAAGCAACCATGATAAAAACTGTACACTGTCAAATTAGATGGCCTAAAGGAGGTAGGTATATTTCTAAACACACAGAACCTACAAAGGCTAACCCAGGAAGGGATAGAAAGGCTGAACATACTAGTAATGAGAAAATCGACGGGTGTCATCAGTCTAGAACTTGAAAAAAAATACTAAGGAAAAAAATGGCTTCTTTGAATTCTAGCAAACATGAAAATATTAATGCTGTTATTTTTTGTTTTAAAAATAAAAAGAGAAATCTCAAAAAATATTATAAGACCACCAGTAACCCCAAAGTCAGACTAAGTACTCTAAAAAACTACAGGCCAATATTCCTGAATAACATAAATTCAGAAATCATCAATAAATTATTGTATTGGTAGTATTGGTAGACCAAATACCAATACTACTTTTAGCAAACTGCACAGTGTGATTGCATAAGATTTAAGTTTATCACTAGATGTAATATGGTTGATTATATGCAAATAAATGTTAATGATGTGTAATATTAACAGAAGGAAGACTCACACACTTGTGATTATTTCTGTATTGAAAGTTTTAATTATATAATCTTCAAAATTACTATGGGAGCAAAGTCATTTAGTATAGCAATAATTTTATGTGACTAGAATTTACCTCATACTCAGAGGTGAAAATCTTAAAGCTTCTCAGAGAGCAGGACCAGGACATAGATGCTGACCCTGCCGTCTGTTCTTCATATTGTATGGATAACCAGGGCAGTTAGGCAAGAGAGAAATAAACGTCATTTATACAAACAAACCAACAACACAAAGATGTAAACTTCCCTACAGAAAACTAAAGACACCTGATGTGGGATTCTCCTCTGTATGCTGTGATTACCATTAATGGGTAAAGAAAATTGGCTTGACCTGATGGGGTAGAATAGAGGTAGGCAGGGAAACCTAAACTGAATGCTGGGAGAAAAAAAAGGGTGGAGTCAGAGAGAAGCCATGGAGTCGCAGGAGATAGATGCTGGGAACTTTACCTGGTAAGTCACAGCCACATGGTGATATACAGATGAATAGAAATGTGTTAAATTAATATAAGAGTTAACCAATAAGAAGCTAGAGCTAATAGGCCAAGCAGTGATTTAATTAATACAGTTTCTGTGTGATTATTTTGGGTCTAAGCTAGCCAGGCAGCCTTCTCCAACAACACCCAAACCGAAAAACCTTAGTGAGTATTTGCAACTTTCGATAATCGGTGATCTAGAGAATTAATAAAATATTTCCAAAAATTAATAGTGACTCTATATACACTTAACAAGAATTTATCTAAAAGAGAAAATAATCTTGCAGTAGTATCAAAATGAGTAGAATAATTAATAATGAAGATAACTAAAGAAACAAAAACTCTATACACTGAAAAATAAAGAATGTAAAAAAGTAATATAAAAAGGCAAAAAGTAATGGAAGAGCTTACATTGTTAAAAATGATAAAACTCAGAGTCAGAGGAATGTACAGGTAAATACATGTAATTAGCCCTCATGGCTCTTTTTTTTTTGTACAGAAATGGAATACTACAATTAAGATTTTATGGCACTACAAGACTGGATAAAAAGGCAAACCTATAGGCATCACACTTCCTTATTTAAAATCTTTCCAAACTGTAAACATTTAAATGAGTAAGCTATTAACATGAAAACAGATGAAAAGAGAAATAAAAATGAAGAAAGAACTTGGAATTAATTCCACATCTGTATAGACTGCTGATGTTCAGTACAGGTGCCAAAAATACAATTAGAGAAAGGATAGTCTTTTCATCAATGGTGTTGGAAAAACCCCACATCAACATGCAGAATAATGGAATGAGACCATTTTTATACAATACGGTAAAACTCAAAGTGAATTAAATATTGCTGAATGACTTTATTCCTAGGTGGTTGGTTAATAATAAACCTTCCCTTTCATTTTCATCTCTCTCATTTTATAAAATGAGATTTTTTTTATTCTGCTACTCTTCTGAAAATTTTTCCCAGTTCTAAGACTTGTCTATAGAGTTTATAATACCTCTGACATATAGAATTACTGGTATTGTGGTAAATGTTAATAATTTGACTTTTTCCATTCCTGATTATCTTTTCTTTTGATTTTATTGTTCAAGCTAAAACTTTGATCATTGAATAAGAGCTGAGAAAGTTTGTATCTTTGTGTTGTTTCTGATTTTAGAGGAAATATTTTTGCATTTTCTACTAATTTGTATAAAATTGGTTGGCTGTATTTTACCCTGTATAGTAATTAATTTCTTTGAGCTAAGTTCTTTCTGTTCCTCGTTTTTCTGAACTTTCATTTTGAAGGTACTTTGTTGAAGGCTTGTTCTGATGTTGTATTCAAATCATTTGATTTCTGTCCTCAAACATAATTACCTTATATAAATCTATAAATCTGTGTTTGTTGAAACATCCTTGAACCTTTTGACTGATGGATATTTCCTTTGATGTGTGATTGTGAAAAAGTTTTCAGTACTTACAGGCAATTTTCCATGTGTTTTCATCAGTGTATGTGGTCTATAATTTTCTTTCCTGGTTGTTATCTATTTACTTGGTTTTCATATGAAAATAATAATAGATTGATTCATAAATGATTTTAAATGTTTCTTTTCTTCCTTTTGTAATAGTCTGAGGAGCATTGTTGGTTATTTTGTAGGTAGAATCCAATGAAGCATCTAACTGAACTTTAGCAGTTTTTATTTGGAAACTTTTTTTTATTATTAATTCAGTCTTCTATTTAAATTGATTATTTTATCTTGGTTTAATTTTGTTGTAAATTTGCCTATTTTAGGTTTTCCAATTACTGGAAAATATAGTGGTTCTCTTAGTTTCATTAATATCTGTTGTAATGTTTTTCTTTTTCACTTTTAATTTTATTAATTGGGCTTCTTTGTTATTTTTCTTTCATTGATGTAAATTTACCAATTTTAGATTTTCCAATTGCTGGAAAATATAGTGGTTCTCTTAATTTCATTAGTATCTGCTTTTAATATAGTTAATATAGTTGTTAATTAAGCACTGCTTATCTGGCAAAAACCATAGTAGACATCTTTGTAGTAAAGGTTAAAATCATGCTTAATTCTGTTTCACTATTCTTCATTTTACTCTTGAAGTTAGTCACGTGTGCAAAAAAAATTAGGGTAAAAGTTATAACAAAATTCATTATTGACATGATTTGCTTTTAATATAGTTGTCATGCGAAGTTTTAAGGCAGTTTTTGGAGAACCTACAATAGTAGACTTCAGTAGTATTGATGTATAGGTTTCTTAGATATGGAACAATTTGAATACATAATTAAAAATAAATTCTCTTTTATAATAGGAAGAAAGTACATGGTAGTGAAATATCGTATATATCCTCGAGGAAGAAGAAAAGCTTAGAGGACTAGATGCATATGCCAAAGCATGATATATATATATATATATATATATATATATATGTATGTGTGTGTGTGTGTGTGTGTGTGTGTGTGTGTGTGTGTGTGTGTGTATGAAAATGTCATGGTGAAACCTATAAATTTTCCAATTAAAATAAAATATTGTGAAAAGTTAAACAAGATAGCTGAACTATCAGACATGTGTTGTGCAATATGTATAATCCATTGGCATACTTGTCCAGCTTCTTCTCACTTTGCCTATATCCAAGTAGTTAGGGATCTTTAGAACTGAGATGGGTTTGACAGGGTAGACTGAAAGCGCACAGACCAGGCCCCACAGAGCAGTCTAGGAGAGACTCTGGAGAGTAGCCACTCTCAGCAGCTCTCAGCAGGTCTCTCTTCTCCAGGAACATGCAGTTTAGATATCCACACAGAATCTTTGTGCCTTTGCAGTATCATGAAATACTATATGTTTGAATTCATGTTTTTAAGTGTAAAGAAGGCCACACCTATCTAAGAAAGTTTTATTTTCTTTGTATTAATTGAGTTAAAGTAAAGGAAAGGAAATAAACAGTGGGTAAACTGTGTCATGTCAAAAGTAAGTTAAGCTTAGTCCCAACTGGATTTGGGGTTGCTTATTTCAGCAAATACCCAAATTTCTTTGTAGAAGTACAGTTTTTCTTTCAAAGTGTTGTTGAATGATGTGGGAAGACCGTCTGTATATGTGTTGCTTTTATTGGTTAATGAGTAAAGAAGCTACTTTGGCCTGTGATAGGGCAGAATAGAGCTAAGCTGGAAAACTAAACTGAATACTGGGAGAAAGCAGGCAGAGTCAGTGAGAAGCCATGTAACAGCTGCAGGAGACAGCCATCTCCAATGGAGTCTGCTGAAACTTTGTCAGTAGGCCATGATGCACAGATTAATGGAGATGGGTTAGTTTAGGATACAAGAGCTAGCTAGAAATACGCTTAAGCTATTGGCCAAACAATATTGCAAATAATATAGTTTCTGTGTGATTATTTTGGAAGTCTTGTTTGCCAGGAACGAACAAGCAGTCTCACCCAACAGTTGAAATTTTCAAATTCACTAGTACTTAAAGAATATCATATCAAATCTGGCCACTGTTTCAGTCAAAAATGATAAATACTGGTCAGTTTTCTTCTCTGAACTCTCATAGCATATCAGAAGACAATAATGATAAATATTATTATTTATTGAATTTATGTGTGTGTTGCAGTAATTATGCAAACAAGTTTATATTATTATTTTACAATAATAATATAAAACAGAATCAATTAAAATCAACTTACTACAGTTTGCACAGCTGGAAACTCTCTGAACTGGAATTTGTACCTAATTACCTGTATTCTGTACTCACAAAGCTGGCTGTGTCTAAATTCAGGAACATTTTCTTATTTTTATCTCTGGTATTAGTCCACTTGACACAAGGAACCCATTATGACAGCAAAAATGCGTAGAAGACCCTTTGTCTGATGTATTACAGATACAGCAACAGATCAGTTTCTTGCGTCATCTGCATAGTTTTCTTGAGTTTTACTTTGAAACCTTAAGAACTAATTACCTTGGGATAGAAGAATATATTCTAATGTTTTAAAATACATACCCATCAAGGGAATCTTGGCATGTGAACCACTCTCCATAAGAACCCTTTAGAAGACACTAGCAGAACTCAAGAACAGACGTTTTCAGACGATACATTTTTAATTCTATCATGATGATAAAATTGTTTATCTTAAAAAAAATAAGCTGCCTACTTTTTTATATCTCTTCCTTCTTTAACATAGAGATTAAACTCTCACACACTTAGGTGGTAGTGCATGCCTATAATGCCAGCACTTGGGAGACAAAGACAGGTGGATCTCTGTGAGTTTAAGGCCAGCCTGATCAAAGTACAGGGAGTTCTAGAAAAGCCAGAGCTGTGACAGAGAGAAACTCTGTCTGGAAACACACACACACACACACACACACACACACACACACACACACACACAGAGTTTGCTGAGTGGTGGTAATGCACTTGTGAGGCAGAGGCAGGGGGATCTCTGAGTTCAAGGCTACCCTGGTTTTTGGAGTGAGTTCCAGGACAGCCAGGACCATGTAGAGAAACCCTGTCTCAAAAATACCAAAGGGAGGATTAAAATCTCAGTGTCTACGTATCTGATGGTAACTGGTAGAAGTGAACTCATTAAAGCAGCAGTAGGATCAAACATGTCCTTTGAATCTTGCTTAGATTTCTCTCTTCTAGCACCATTTCTATCATCCTTACAATCACCAAACTTAATTCTTTAAAATGTTTAAATATAGATTGTTCATTTCTTTATTCTCTTAACCTGTTTGGAGATTACCTTAGATAGTAAAGAGACTATGCAAAATACTGACTGTTTTAAATAAGCGACATCTCTTTTTTCTTTGTAAGCAAGAATATACATTTCAGTATTGGTGAAAATATCAACATCTGATTTGGAGAAATTCTACTAAAAGCCTCTAATTGCCTAGCAAAAGAGGAGTTCTTAAAACACTAATCATCTATGCAGGAAATTCATGAGTAATGCAGAAGGAATTATCCAGAAAAAAATAGTGCTTATAGAATCTCTTTCCCTGTGCTATTTCTTTTCTTTTTGTGAGTGCACACACACGTGTGTGTGTGTGTGTGTGTGGCGTGGTGTGTGTGTGTGTGTGTGTGTGTGTGGGGCGTGGTGTGTGTGTGTGTGTGTTCATGTGTTTATAGGTGGGCTCACAAGACCAGAGACTGCCATTGGATATCTTATTCTTTTTTTTCACCCAAATTTTTTTGACACAAAAACCTCTCATTGATTGTGAAGCTCATAATTCAGCTAGACTTGGCCAGCAGTCTCCAAAGATATTCTTGAGTCCCTTTCTCCAAAGATATTCTTGGCTCCCTTGCTCCAGTGCTAGAATTACAGGCATATGTCAACACATTCAACTTTCTTACTTGGTACCAGGGAATTCAACTGGGGTACTCAATACTTGTGAAGGAAGCAATCTATTCTTTAGATCTTCTCTGTAACCGCCTACCCTGTGCTCTTTTCTAGTGAAAACAAACAAACAAACAAACAAATAAGTCTAAGTACTGCTAGCTGTATGTTTATAGATGATCTTTAAAAACATGCTTCACAAGAAATTAATTAGTGTTATAAGCCCTTGCCACTGAGTACACTGTCCTGTAAGGGTAGTAATTATATTTACTACTGCACTTACTTTGTTGCTTTTTGTTCATGACTAGAATAAGAATAGACTTTATATTGCAAGCAGGAGGAAATTATTGAGCATGGTTTTTATATAGAATAGACAGAAAGATTTGAACTTCCTGGCAAAGAGGAAATGAGCTCTGGAGATATTAACACATACATATTTCATAGCTTCCTAGGTTCTAAGTTAAATTACAAAAGTGAGAGAGGTAGATTTTACTGCCTCTTAAGCTTCTTGATTAGAAGACAAAATTATTCTTAAGTGCTTTCTATTTATTAAGGCAACAATGGTTCCCTGGAACAGAACCCAGGTCACTGGTTGGTTCTCCTTTTATTCTACTTTCCTTTTACTTGGAGGATTAATCATTTTCTGATTTATGATGTTGTTAAAGAATGATTGAATAAAATGCTGAATTATAGTGGTATATAATTTCAAGGAATGTAGAACAAATGTAAAGATTGTAATTTTCCAAAATCAATGTTGCTTGAAATACGAGAATGAGTTAAAATTGTGTAATTTGTAGCCTATCGTGCAGAACTTCATGACACCTATAGTTTTTCACAGATTACTGTCATTTTAACCTAAGCAATATTAGTGTGGTGAATAGTGACTTCATTTCAAACACAAAAGAAAACATCCCAAGGATCTGCAATTAAAAACATGAAAGATAAGACATCATTAAAAGTCTAATAAGCCAGCCTTATTATCGCAGTAAATCACAGTGGGGTAGAAGTTCTTTCTGCCTGCTCCTACTGATGAGCTGTGCTAGAAGATGATTCTCACACCCTAATGTTTCTCCTGCCTCAAAGAAATTATAGCAGTTTAATTACTTAGATTTTATGAGAAGCTTAAAGGCTGAAGATTAGTATAAATTCCCAGACAATTTTCACATTCAGGAAAGGCCCTTAAGCCTTAAACACATTGTGATTTGTTGGAATAAACATTCGAAGCTATTGAGAGGCTCTGATTTCACAGAGGGTAGAAAAAAACCTCCTCCCTTATGTATTTCAATTAATTAATTAACTAATTAATTAATTTTATATTTTTTAAGACAGGTTTCTCTGTATAGCCCTGGCTGCCTTGGAACTCTCTCTGTAGAGCAGACTGCCCTCAAACAGTGATCTGCCAGCCTCTGCCTCCTGAGTGCTAGAATTAAAGGCGTGTACCATTTCCACCCTGTTCCCCATATGTATTTTATAAAACTGTGTCATGTGACTTATATAATGCAGCCTCTGGGGCTTGTTGTTTGCTCACCTTTATAAGTGGGAAACAAATAGTTGTTGTTATGTTTTTCAGTGAGTGGGTATTTGAGCAGAGCCACAAACACTTCTTTATTAAGTGACTGAATCTTTGGTTAGATTTGCCTCCTCCATAAATAGGTAGTTTTTATGTGCAGCCTAGTGAATGTTCGTGGAGAATCCTTACAAGTCCCTGGAATGATTCATGTCTTTAGAATGTATTGTCTTTTCAAACTTACTTCTTAATTTTCTGTACTAAGGAGAAACAGGTTAGTACTTTGGTCGTTATGCGCTGAGGGGAATGCCTTTTCTCGTCCTGTCTGGTGTTCTGTATGCTTCATGTAGGCACCTCCTTTTTTTAGGTTAGGGAAAACTTCTCCTAAAGTATTCTCCTAAAATATTTTCTATGTCTTTACCTGGATTTCTTCCTCTTCTTCACCATTCCTGTTATTCTTAAACGATCTTTCCATGGTTTCCTAGATTTCCTGTTTTTTGTGTCTGGATTTTTTTAAATTAAAATTTTCTTTAACTGGGACATCCATTCTTCTATCTCTATTTCCATGTCTTGAGCTTTGTTGGAGAAGCTTGCCTCTGAGGTTCCTGTTCATGTTCCTAGATTTTTCATTTCATTTAGCAATATATTGTCCTGGCTGTTATTATTGAATATATTTTTATGTTGGTGTCTAGGCATCTGGATTTGGGTTTATTATAATTGTAGGTATTGCTGTCTGGTCTTGTCTTTGCTAAGTGTGTGTTTTTTCCCCTTGGTTTCTGTTGCCCTCTCTGGTTCTTAGAGTATGGTGACTGCGTTTTGCTTCTATGATCCTGCTAGGAGTGGCCATGAGGGGTCTCAATGTCTTTCTAGGTATTGGAAGCTAACACTGAGAAATGGAGATGACCTAGAAGAGGGAGGGTGTTGAAGAGTAGAGGGAAGAAAGCTGGGTGTGTCACAGGACCTGTGTAGACCCCTGGGAATAGGGGCAGAGAGGAATGAGGAAAAGGTAGTCTGCTACAAGGATGGGGTTAAGACTCCAGGATTGGAATTGGCAGAGAAGAGCAAGATGTAAAATAGCCCACCTGATTCCCTAGCCAGCATGGCAGGAGTGTTTCCAGGAAGTGCCTGTGGGAGTAGCTGAGATATAGGATGGAGTGTTAATGAGATCTGTGTGATCTCTTGGGAATAGGAGCAGAGAGAGGGAAGGCCACAATAGGTGGTCTGCAAATCTGCCAGCTACAGATACTACTGGGGGGGGGGATTGGAACTGGAGTGGAATATTGTGAGTGAAGAGTGTCTGAAGGAGTTGGTTGCTGAAACCAAAGAATGGTAGGGGAAGGCTGTATGTAGGAGAAGATCTGTGTAATCGCTGGGAATAGTGGCTGCATTGTTTCATTTTAAGGATATGTAATATTAAAATCATATAATCTTACTTAGAATTCTGAATCTTTTCTGAATACTTACATCGTTTCGTACCTATAAAAGACTTTATCTGGGAGTCATCTAGATAGCACAGTCGTCAGGTGCTCAATGTCCTGTAAATGTCTACATTAAAATCATTTATAGGTTACTAAATACCATGTGCCTACCACATTTTACCACGTAGGGACAAATACCATGGAAAACATGTCTACGTGTTTCAGAGTAGTCAAAATTTCCTAAAATTGTTTCTGATTTCTGGTGAATTGAATTTACATATGTAATCCACAGACATAGAACTGTAACTATATTTGATTTTTTTCATTAACAGCTAGTATTTGATTGATTCCAAGGCCTGAAAATACTTGCAGTCTTCCATAAATTTTGTATAAGAGTTTGTCTCTGATGCTTAGGAGATATATCTGTGAAACAGATACAGAACTGATAAATGATAAGATGTGTTTTGTTATTTTGTTCATTGTTTTGAGTATTTGAAATGTGAAACAGTTTCACCAAGTGAACTATCTTATGAAAGCCCATTGTTTCGAACTGTTAAATTTATAGTGGTGGACCATGCTTGTCCTTGGAGAGCCTCCTGAGCTGAGTAGCTCATTTTGGAAAGCATAAACGTACGTGTTAGGAGCAGCTCTTTTAGTTTATCACAGGGATTTAGAAACTTCTCTTTATGAGAGGGTTGGCACATATATTGAGTTCTGTTGAATGCTTGCCAGGTTTACAAGGACTAAAAGTCAGTATCCCTTGCAGCTGTGAGATAGAAGTGTGTCTTTAAAAATTGGGATCGTGTGACAGTGCTTGAAGGGTTTGTTGAATGAGTGGAAGTGAAACGAACAGACAGTTTAGATTTGAAGACATGGTTATTTTTATTAACCGTGTTATTAGACTCCAGTTGAGGAGTTAGTACATTTTAATTTTTCCTTCTTTCTTCTGCTACCTTATTTAGATCAGTTTCAGAATAACCGTTTTGAATTTAAGTGCAATTACCTTTCCTTTGTCCAGGTATTTATTGAATACCAAGAGAGTTTGAAAATTTGTCTTGTACTGAGAACTTTCAAGAACTTAGGGTGACACAAAGATAAGCCATGATAAAGCTGGCGTACAAAGCCTGCCTTCAGAATCCTCCTTGTACAGTGTGGAAGGTCGGGCAGGCGTGTGTACTCATTCTGTGCTTTATATTGAGCTTTAATAACATGCTCAAATCTTAGTTTTCCAAATAGAGCTTCTTTTAGACTGGATTAAGGTCGAGCCTGAGGAGCCTGAAATACTTCCCTATGGAATAACCTTTAAGGCTGCTCCTTTAATGAGCAACGTTCTCTCAGTGACTCTTACTGTTGCTGTTTACAGTGTGTCAGTTTTAGCCCAACTTTTGGGTTTTTTTGTTTTGTTTTTTTTTCAATTTATTTATTTATTTATTAACAATTTCCACCTTCTCCCCGCCTTCCTTTTCCCTCCCACTCCCCACCTCCCCGTCCCTCTCTAGTCTTAAGAGCAGTAGGGTTCCCTGTTCCGTGGGAAGTCCAAGGTCCTCCCCCTTCCATCCAGGTCTATAAAGGTGAGCATCCAAACAAACCAGGCTCCCACAAAGTCAGTCTATGCAGTAGAATCCAAACCCAGTGCTACTGTCCTTGGCTTCTTAGTCAGCCCTCATTGTCAGCCACATTCAGAGTGTCCAGTTTGATCACGTGCTTCATCAGTCCCAGTCCAGCTTTAGCCCAACTTTTGGTCTTTATCCAGTGTTTAAAGATTTATGATATTTTAAATACCCAATTATCTGGTTTTATAGAAAAACAAAAAAATGAGGAAATAATTTAGCAAACACTTCAGGCATATAGTGTGTTAACATACTTATCAAGGACAAAATACTTTTAGAACCCCAGAAGCAAGGTAGACTCGTTTTTTTTTTTTTTATTCAAGTATTCGAAAACACTCTTTCCACTTCCTCCCCTCCTCCCAATACCCTTCTGCTCCCCCCACTCCCTCTCCTCCTCCCTCACCATTCCCAAGAGCAGTCAGGGTTTCCTGTCCTGTGGGGAATCCAAGTTCCTCCCCCCTCCCTCCAGGTCCAGAAAGATGAGCATCCAAACAGGCCAGGATCCCAAAAAGCCAGTCCATGCAGACGAAACAAGACCCAGTGCCATTGTCATTGGCTTCTCAGTCTTCATTTGGACCTCGGGGGCTCAGTCAGCCCCCATGTCAGCCACATTCAGAGAATCCGGTTTGATCAAATGCTCATTCAGTCCCAGTCCAGCTGGCCTTGGTGAGCTCTCATTCGATCAGTCCCCTTGTATCAGTGGGTGAACGCACCCTTCGCGGTCCTGACTTCCAGTGCTCCAATGTGGGTCTCCGTCTCTATCTCCATCCATCCTCGGATGAAGGCCCCCTCTGATTTTGCTTTCCTTGCTCACGATCTCCCTCCCTCTGCTTCTCATTTGGACCTAGGGAGTTAAGTCCAGTGTTCCAATATGTGTCTCTGTCTCTATCTCCATCCATCGCCATATGAAGGTTCTGTGGTGACATGCAAAATATTCGTCATTATGGTTATGGGCCAAGGCCAGTTCAGGCATCCTCTCCTCTGCTGCCCAGAGTACAATCTGGGGACCTCTCCTTGGGCCTGGGAACCCCTCCAGAATCAAGTCTCTTGCAAACCCTAAAATGGCCCCCTTAGTTGAGATATAAACTTCCCTGCTCCTAGAACCATCCTTCCTCCCTCCCCCCTCCCATTCCCCCAAGCCATCCCCAATCCTCCCCATCTCCCCTCTCCCTAACCATCTTCCCCTACTTCCACCCCCCACCCCCCATGCACCCGAGTTTGCCTGGCAATCTTGCCTAGTTCTAATATCCAGGAGGATAACTATATGATTTTCTTCAGGTTCACCTTCTTATTTAGCTTCTCTAGAATCACAAATTATAGACTCACAGACCTTTAACTATGGCTAGAATCCACTTATGAGTGAGTACATACCATATTCCTCTTTTTGGGTCTGGGTTACCTCACTCAGTAAAGCGTTTTCTATTTCCATCCATTTGCATGCAAAATTCAAGATGTCATTGTTTTTTACCGCTGAGTAAAACTCTAATGTATATATGTTCCACACCTTTTTTAACCATTCTTCTATTGAGGGGCACCTAGGTTGTTTCCATGTTCTGGCTATTACAAATAGTGCAGCTATGAACATAGTTGAACAAATACTTTTGTAGTATGATAGGGCATCTCTTGGGTATATTCCCAAGAGTGGAATTGCTGGGTCTTGAGGGAGGTTGACTCCCAGTTTCCTGAGAAACCGCCACACTGATTTCCACAGCGGCTGTACAAGATTGCTTTCCCACCAACAATGGATGAGTGTTTAATACTATGATGTGATGCTTCCAGTTTGGGGATCCAGTTTCTCTCTCTTCAAGACATAATAGCACATAGATTTGAACTTTGTCAGGGTCGTAGCATAGCCATGATTCAGTAGATACCTTATTAATTAAGGGATCACATTTCAACATTGTAATTGCAATTATTAAGAAACTTGAGTAATTTTAGGAAACCAAATCAAGACATGAGAGAGAGAATATTTGAATTATATGCTATTGAGTCCATTCTTAACACCTGCATATAACAGATAGCTAATTCTCCCAAACAATGCTTTGATTAATAAGAATAGAAATTTTCTTAGGTTTCTGAAACAAAA
Source organism: Myodes glareolus (assembly GCF_982192425.1). Lineage (NCBI taxonomy): Eukaryota > Metazoa > Chordata > Mammalia > Rodentia > Cricetidae > Myodes > Myodes glareolus. The sequence goes on along the minus strand of NC_142048.1, from coordinate 34,389,647 downwards.
TAACTGCTTTTTTTAGTTATGACACAGACATTTAAAAATAAGAAAATAATTAAGTCAATTGTCATGAATATAAATGGAAATATTTTAAACAAAATTTTGATTTTATCATTATAAGTAATGTAAGTTATATTTTTATTTCAATAATAGAAGGCTACTTTAATATGAAAATGTAATAAAATTTTCTACACTAATATGAAAAAAGAGTCATGATTTTATATATATATGAGAATTTGCTTGATTTAGCACCATTTGGCATAAAAGAAAATGAAAGCTGGGTAGGAAGGGATCAGTCATTCTGACAAGGAAACATTCTCTAAACATCTTAATTCACAAACTTTGACACCCGTGAGATGAAGAAAAAGATACCACTTGTTGGAAGTTTTATCCTGGGCTCTGGGTGAGCATAAATGGAGGGGAAAGAGAATATGAATGAGAATGAATAGATATACGAGAGCTATTGAGTAATTCAGCAAAGTTGATATACTCAATATATATAAATTAACAATATAAAATATTCAGATACTTTAATTAAATAAAAGAAAGTTTTAAAGAAATCATGCATTGTCATACCGTCAAAAGCACTCCCATGTCAGTCCAGTAAAAGGTAAGTAAACTATACCAAGATTGTTATTAAAAGATTATTTTAAAAAAAAGAGACTTAAGCAAAGGTAGAATGTGATCACAGACTGGATGATTCCACACTGTGAGAATATGCATTTTTTACTATGGAAAATTTTTTGTGACGGTTGACAAAAGAGATGCTAATATTGCTGAAAATGCAAAGAGCAAAGAATAGAATAAGCATAACTATATAAAAGAAAAGCTAGAATGGTTTAAAATTGATACTTAACAAAAACCAGCATAAACTGTAGATTTTTAGTAAAATTCTTAATTTCACAGCAAGATACACAGAACACAGTTGTCTAAAAACATGTTTAAGGTTACAGTCATGCATTTGGAGATAAATAGGTTTTACAATGTAGTGGAAGTGCCAAAAACATGAACTTCTCTCTCACCTACAACCTGGTGTAAGACAGCAAACTGAATTATCAGTCTAATAGGGAGTGTAAAGTTTTCAACAGAAGGTATAGGTATGCACTGTTAGAAAAGAATATCCTAGAACAAAAGATGAAGTAAGTGTAATAGAATAAATTAATAAGCTTTATTAAAGTTAAGAACTGTTTGCTAAGTGACACTAATACAATGAAGGAAATAGCATCCTTTTGCTAAGTCTTACTTGTTCTCTGTGTATTTAAAAAAATAATAACGTGGATTCACAAGGATATAGAACTTCATCAAGTCAATAACAATAGGGTAGGTAACCAAATAGTTAAAGAAGACGAAAGACTAGCACTGCTTTCTTGTTCATTGTGATGGTTCATAGAGACTGTGTCCTCATGAATCATGCATTTTCTGAATATATTTAATAAAAGTCTCACTTATATTAATGGTATCCCCCTTCAAAATATCCACATTAAGGAGTACACTGAGATAGTGATAGTTTAGCAGTTAAGACCAAAGAGAAAAACATGTCTCATTTAAAGGCTGGATAAACTTAGCAAGCCATGAATTTTAGAAGATTGTTAATTCAGGATTTTCTTGTGTCTTGTGAAAATTGCCAGAGCTTTGTGAGTCCTAGATTTCTGGAAGTATGTTTGTCACTGCTGCAGCTGGCTCAGCAGAGGATGCTTTCCTTAAGGCTCCTTTATGTTTCTTACCCCAGCTTCTGGACCTGAGTACATAATTAACTAAAGGAAATTTGCAAAATTTAAATAACCTACCATAGATTGTGCTGCTTAATCTATGTTTAAGAAAATTTGGTCCTTTTCTCCTGAGCACTAGCAAAGTGTGTTTACATTTGTATCTGTTGCTGTGTTAATATTTCACAGTATCATGGAGGCAGTATCATAATTTAGCAGTAATTCTTTATTTTCATATATTGGCTAAACTTTATAACGTGGAAATCTTTGGAAAAATTGTATATTTGTTTTATTGAGTGAAGTTCACATGCCACAAAAATGATTTTGATCTGGCACTCAAATGCACAGTTGACAATGATTATGTATTTTTGTTATGATTGCAAATGAAGATTTGTTTTTATCTGATGTTAATTCCCAGACTCCCTTGCAGCACCATGTTTGATAGATGAACCTCCAGTTTACTGTCAACACTGAACATATTCAACTCCTACCTGAGGCTAACACCTCTTGTTCATGTGCTAGATTGTTCCCCATCTCTATTATTTATTAGTAGTACTCTAACCATCCTCACTTCTTTCAGTATCATTGTAAACTCTTCTCTTTGTAATAAATTCTTCAGCAGTGCAGCTCCTGGAGTAAAATAATAACTTCCTTTCTAAAATCCCATGATGGGTTGTTAATAGGCCCGGTGGGTGTAGGTCTTGCACATGCAGCCATGCTGTTGCATTCACTGGTACAACATCCTATCATGTCCAGCAGACAGCTGTTCACGACACTCCTTCCTGTCCTTGAGCTCTTGTGTTCTTTCTGACCCCTCTTCAGTGATGTGCCCTGAGCCTTGGAGAGGTGATTGATATAGATGTCCCAGGTAAATACTGTCTACCTTCATGTTGAGGCTTGTCAAGTTGTTTTATATTTGATCTTCCCCCCACTATGATGTTTACAGACTACTATGACCTCATTTTCCAAAATATTGTGTTTGCTTGCTATTTATGTAACATTTCCCAACTACATCAGACCTCTGGGTTCCTGTTGGCCGAGTTTTTCTGTCCCACAGCCACTCTCAAATAATTACTCAGAGGCTTAATATTGATTATAAGTGTTCAGTCATTAGCTCAGTCTTATCACTAACTAGCTCTTATATTTTAAATTAACACATATTTCTTCATTGTGCTCTGCCATGTAGTGGTACCTTTATTAGCACAATACATCTATCTCATTCTCCCTCTGCATCTGATGGCGACTCCTTTGACTCTGCCCTTCTCCCAGAGTTCTTTCTTTCTGGTTGTCCTATACTTCCTGCCTTGCTGTTGACCTGTTATTGTTTTATTAACCAATGAAAGTAATACATATTCACAGCATACAGAAGGATTATTCCACAGCAGGTTCCAATGTCTGTGATGACTAGTATTGCTGAGTCACCTTCTGGGGTTCTTCTTAGACCTCACCCTACCTTGTGTTCTTGAGAAATTCAATTTCTTCTCATAGTCATCTATAGTCATATTTTCCTTTACTTCTGTTGTTTTATAACATGTGTAGTGCATTTGGAAATGAATTTTCTAAAGATTTGATTTTATGCATATATGTAAGTGCCTATTGATCTCAGCTGCAGAGCCATTGTTTCAGCTCCAGAAAAGAGTGTTTTGAAAGGCATATTGTGCTTACCCTTTTAAACTGAATTCCAAGCCTTTCTCCCCCTTTATTTACTCTTGCACGCCTAAACCTCATTCTGAGTTTCTCTGAGTAGCTCTTCAGATTACCCTATTGCTCTAGTCAGAAACCAGTAACCTAGCCATACATATTGTTCATGGTAGTCCTAGACCCCAGGAGGTGGAAACAGGCTCACAAGCCAGATTGGACCATGCAGTCATTTCCATGCGAACAGAGCTTATATATCAACTACGAGACTCTGCGTCAAAGATAAAGAAAAAGCCAGCTACCTGGGTTCTTAGTTTTAGCTTTGAGTATGTTTTCTGTCATGTCAGTAAACTGTCAAGGCCCACTGTTTCCACCTCTTATATGACTGTCCTTCTGTCAGTTCCTGTCCGTCCCACGAGAGAGGCCACTATAATTTCATCCTACTAATTTCTCGACACTGTTCCCCATAGTGCAAGAACTGTCTCTTCATGAAGTTTAACCTTGGCCGTGTCTGGAAGTAGGATTAGCAAAGCAGACAGTACAAGAAGGCAAGGTGCATCAGGGTAGCTTCACTTGCAGATTTAGTTCATGTGAAGGCCTTGCCCCAAACCAGTGGAATTCTGATGTCTTTGGCTGTCTATGACAGTAGCAGAGGTCAGCTGTTCTACTATAAATGTGTTTTTCACTACTTTATCTCTGTGGGATTTCTAAATACCTTTTACCTGAGTTGTATGTCTTTAGCAAAAAATTTTAACTCACCAGTCTCTCTAAATTCACTGGCACTAATATGTAAATTAAATATAGAATTTATTTTCCTCACGTAATTCCATCATAAACTGTACTTTTAGATGGTTAAATATGTTTTCTACCTATAGTAAAACTGGTATTCTAATATACATTCTTAAGTTTTGTACAAATATTTGTAAATATCTGGCTTCATAAAATGTCTTACTCAGCTCTGCCCATGTCAGTTCTGGCTTCTAAGAAGATCAAATTAATTTCAGAATTACTTTCAGCAAGGTGAGTAGAAGATTCAGATTAACATCTCTAAACTTGTTTAGCATTTTCTGTTGAAACTATGATTCACAAAGCAGTTATTGCACATGATCCAACTTAGTTCTCTGGTTTTCTATGTCCTCGAAAGATGTACCATATCCTGTTCTTCTTCGTGTCCTCTCTTTAAAAATCAAAACAAAAAACAAACAAACTGCACAAACCTGGCTAGTTGCTTATTGCTATATTTAACCTCATCGAGACAGGTCAGTTCCAGAGATGGCATCTGAGGTGAAGAGTAATAGGACAGATCATAGGGCAAAAGGGAACATTCTGACCCCAGGCACACATTTTATTCTGAGGTGTTTTTGAGTTTATGAATTTTAAAATAATATTTCGGTATTAGTCATATGCCTATACATTATCATGACCAATCTATTCCTTCCTGTTCATTAAAACCGCCCCGTTAATGCTTTGTTACCATCAAGAATATATTCCAAATAAACATTTCTGGCCTAGAGCCATCAGGTATAAAAATAATCTCAAGGAGTTCTTCTTGAATGTATCTTTTCATACCTTCCTCCATCTCTCCAGATTTAAATTTGTTGTGGAACACTTTGTCAAAAGCAGCTAAGAAGTAGGGGGTGGAGCTGTTGTAACCCAAGAATATTAGCTTTTGACAGCCCCAGCCAGCGTGCAAAGGAAGTTTAGGAGATGGAGAGGACCATGCTCTTTAACTCTGCCTCCTGTCTCTGCTGTTCTTTGAACTGGCAGCTTGGCAAGGACTCTTGGGTTCTCACTCTGCTAGGGGCATAACATGTTCTGTCATTTAGCCATCCCTGTATCTCTCGGGAAAAATGAGTCAGATTCATAGCTGTGGAATTGAAGATGCAGATAGGATGAGTAATATGCTCAGAATCTTAGAGTAAATGATTTTTTTTTTCACTGTGGAACTGAAACATGATTCTTAAATGGAAGTTTAATGGTGAGCGTTACTTTTTAAATGCATTATTCTGCCATTCCCTGGCTTATGTATTGAAATATTGTACCCTGGTTTTCAGTGTATAGTCTTTGCTATGACGTCTGGCCAGATGTGGAATCATATCCGTGGACCTCCATATGCTCATAAGAACCCACACAATGGACAAGTGGTAAGTTTGTTTTCTAATCGATATTACAAACATGATCCCTCTTAAATGAAACTATGATTATCCTCAAGTAAGAGCAGATTTTCTTCATAAAACCACACATTTTTTCATTTACTACTTCTGCCCCATACACACACATGCGTAAACACATGATATGTATTACTTAGGATAAAGACTTCTTTGATGTTATCATCCTAAACATTACTGTCCCTACTCCAGAATGCACACATATACTTACAGTATTCTACAGGTTTGCAAATTACTGTGACAACAACATGAAATACAACATAAGAAAAATAAGTATCTAGTGTCCCATCAGTAGTAAGTTTAACCTTCAGAAGTTAATTTAAATATCATTAAGAAATCTAACATCATATTAGAGTATTAAGAAACCTTTACTACCTAAAAGTAGAGTTGAAAACCTTGTAAAATTTATGAATTATTAAAAATAAGTAGCGGAATTTATATCAGTAATAGCTTACAAATTCATATGATTTGGCCTGTTAGATTACTTTTATTTAGGTGGGAAGGAAATACTGTAATAGATTCGCATAGCCACTTTCTCCCCTGCAAGTTTAACGTTAGGTTTCTGAGTTTTAAAAATATTTTGAGATTTGCTTTATTTTCTCATTTTCTTTTTTGTTCTCTTGGAAAAATAGAAGGATTTTTACTGGATTACATAATGATGTCGTTGAGGTCAGCAGACTGCTGGTCGTTATCCCTGCATGCCAGCCCGTACCTGTGACCAGTTCTTTCTCCACAGGCGCTCACTCTTGATCTCATTTCACTGTGTAGCCCGTTATAGTTCCTGTTGTATTGCTGTAACCAGAGCACCCAGCAGAAACATCTCAAGGAAGACATATGTACTTTGGCTCACAATTTGAGGGTATGCTAATCCATGAGAGCAGGGACATCAGGCAGAGTCTATGTGCACTATAGCAGACCTGGAAACAGAGAAAGTAGGCCCCAGAGTGGGGCAGTTGGACCTCTCAGAGGTCCTTGTGACCTGATTTCTTGTGACCTAATGTCTTCCAGCAAACCACTCACATGTTAAAAATCAATAGCCACTAATTGGGGAATACATGCTCAAAACACGAGTCTATGGGAGCCTTCTAAGCACAGTGCTCAGCCTCTGCCATCCAGTCTTATGATCATCTCTAAACGTCAGATGCATTCATTCAATACTAGCTTCCCCGGTGGTGTACTTCTTAGACTATTTAGAAGTACCACGTTTGTACGAACATTCAAGGAAATCTCTTAGATGTGTACCCCAGCTACATTTTTTTTTTAAAAAAAATGCAATGTCTCAGAGTAAATTTTCCAATTCCAAATGGGAGAATTTGAACAACTAAAAACTAGCAGGCTGACATTAAATCTGTCCGTCAATCCATGTGAAGTGTAGCTAGCTTGGGCATTCTCAGATTTATGGCTCTATTGCTTGCAGTTCATGTGTGTTTTTTTCTCTTGGGCCATCCACTTTGGCTGGTTTCTCATGTGTCTGGCATCTCTGCCATGCTGAGTTCTCCATTCTATCTTTGGCTCACATCTCCGTGCACTGATTCATGAAGGACTTCCTGCCTGGAATGTCATCAGCTTTTCTCAGAAACCTAGGTGCAAACCTCCCAGTCCTGTAAATCCTGTACAGGCAAAACTAACATACATAAACTGTGCCAGGTTCTGTTTCCATCTGCACGGCTTCGTGGGCTCTAGTTGCTGTGTCCTCTCTATGCTTATGCAGCGTGAGCAGGAAGACATTTGCCTGAGTGGCCCTGATAGTAGAGCAGCCCTGCTGCTCTTTCTTTACGATGAAAGTCTTTGAAATGGATTTCTCATTTTATACCCTGGCTTTTTCAGTTGATGGAGTTTTGCCTTCAGGATGCTTTTCTTACTGCCGTATTGTAGACAGCACAGTTTCTCCTTACTGATGTTACTTTTACTCCTTAAAGATTACAGGTGCTTTCTTAAATTTTAATTTATTTTTCATTCTGACCACAGCCTGCCTTCCTTCCCGTCTCCTGTATTCACTTTAAAAGGGGCAAACTTCCCATGGGTACCAACAAAACATGGCATATCAAACTGTCTTAAGATCATGTTCCTTCCCCTGTATTCAGCCTGGGCAAGGCAATCTGGCATGAGAAATAGATGCACAAGAGCCAGTCAAAGCACCTGGGGTAGCTCCTGCTCCCTTTGCCAGGAGTCTCACATATAGACCAAGCTACACAACTGACACGTATGTGCGGAGGACCTAAGTGGTTCCCTGAAGACTCCCTGCTGGTTGGTTCAGACTCTGAATTCCCATGAGGCAGTCTAGCCATTTCTGTGAATTTTCCAATGATGTCCTTTCTCCCTCTTCTCAGCTGGACTCTCCTAGTTTGGTCCATTGTTCGGCCTTGAGTCTCTGAATCTCCTCCATCAGTTGCTGGATGAAGGCTCTCTGCTGACATTTGGGGTAGTCACCAATCTGATCACAGATTATGGCCAGTTCAAGTTGTGCGTCCTTTGCTGCCAGGAGTCAGAGTTGGGGCCATCCTTGTAGACTCTTGGGAGTTTCCCTTACATCAGGTTTACAGATGCTTTATTTCCTGTACTATTTTGCCCCTGATATAAAATGCACTCCTATCAGATTTTATGTATCTTACATTTCTCTGCTTCGATTTTTGCTCCCAGATTTTTGTTTTGCTTTTAAATAACCATTACAAAACTTGAGTGCTGCAAATCCATTAGTCTGTTACTTTAGAATTTATTCTCACTCAAATTTTATAGGCAAATTTTTTGACAAAATGTAACATATTGGCCCCCAATCCAGGCCGTGATGGAATCCGCTCTGACCTGGAACCTCAGGAACAGTTACTGTCTATGTTTAGTCAGTGTTCTGGTCTTCTGAAATCTAGAGTCTTCTGCTTAGTTGAGGTAGCCATGTTTATGAGTTCCTTTACCTAATGTCTTCAGATTTCCATTCTTACTGATGTGCTCCAAAAGCCTAGAGTCATGTGGTCAGTACAGCCAGAAAAAACGACACATTCTTGGTACTAATTTCATATATCAGTTACTTCTGTGTTGCTCAGACCAAAATGCCTAATAAGTGCCTTCTCTCTTTTTTTTTTAAAAAAAAAACGTTTAAAATTGACCATTAACATGAATGAATTCATCTTAGTGAGTTGTCCATTTTGTAACTATTAGAACTGGGATTGGGTGCTCACGTACACTCTCCAAAATAAGTAGGACTGATACCATCAGAGTTTCCCCAGATGGGATGTTAATATTTGTGTCTGTTTGGAAGGTTGAAATTAGGTAGCAATACCTATCACACTCATACTCCATGGCCATTTGTTTTTAAACTGTAGCTTTACACACATGTGTATGACTTGCAGATGTACAATAATAATAGCTCCATTCTTAATACCCTTAGCAACCACTGAAAGATCTCCCAGAAAAATAAATAAGGAAACTGCAGAATGAGAGAGTAGGGTCTATACAGCAAAACTCCTTTTACATGTAACAATAAAGTCAAGTCTCTACCATGTAAAATAAGGATAACACAGAAATGTATCAGTGTTCAGATTTAATTATTGATGTTGAAAAGCTAATATGTGTTAGTCCTTAAAAGAGCAGCTGCTTCCATGCTGGGGGGAGGAACAACAGTAAGTCTTCTGACAGTTTCTGCTGCATATTTTAATCTACATAACACACAGTGAGAATACATCTAAATATAAATTTACAAATTATGAACTTTTCTTTTGCATACCATGCTAAAAGTTTCCTTCAAAAACATTGATCACAAGGAGAGTGGTGGCACATGCCTTTAATGCCAGCACTCGGGAAGCAGAGGCAGGTGGGTCTCTGTGAGTTCATGGCCAACCTGGTCTACAGAGCGAGTTCCAGGACAGGCTCCAAAGCTACAGAGAAACCCTGTCTCGAAAAAACAAAACAAAATAAGCTTTAGAGAAATGTTTTAAAATGTGTGGATTACAAACTTATCAAAATTTAATTGGTATTTTCAACAGTGTACTTCTATCTGTAATTCCATAGAGTATTTTGAGTTCACATGCTATGTCTTGTGCTGTCTTCCTGGTTTCATAGGCTGCTGTATTTGTGATCGGATACATTAGCCTTCTAGAAGATCCCAGCATACAGCACAGCCTTTCCATGTAGCACTACTAAGGGTTGTTTCAGAGTCATACACTGAACGTTCACACTAGGTATTCCGCAGCTGGTAACTCTTGAATCTGAAATAGCAGGTGACCATCATCAGGATGTAACTTTTCCTCAATGCGTGGAACTCTAGGAACAGGTGAACTTCACTGTCCTGGCCCAAATCATTTCGTGAACAGATGTCTAGACGGTAGACGTCAAGCCTTGCAGCCTAGCCTGGTTTTTCGAATGATCAGGTATATTTGTGGCTGTTATAACTGCAGTGGCAGCTCTCATGCCAGCTAGCTTAAGGACACGCCACTGCTCAAAGTCCCATAATACAAACTGTAACCATATATAGGAAAATGAGCAATTCTACACTGTGTGATTGTTAAACAGAATAGCTCCCCTGTGGGTCAGAGAAAGTATGGTGCTTGACTTTTTTTAAAAATCAATACAGACCTGCTGACCAGCAGAGCTATAGAACAAGGAGGGAGGGATGCGTCAGATGATTCCAGACCCTCACCAGATACTGGCCTGCAGAAGGTTCATTCTCAGGGCAGTGAAGGAAGGAGTAGCCGGACAAGCTAGAGGCCCCCAGGAGAGTACCTGTGTTGAGCCAGGTACAGGAGACAGCAGCTGTACATTCACATTTAACAGAGCCGGAGTGACTTAGTGGAAAATAGTTCACATTGGAGGTGAAGACAACAGGGGAATTGTTAAGTGGCCAAGTGTACAAAGGAAGGGTAGCTGAAAATGTCCTCTTGCCAGGTTAGTTCTTCCTGTGAGCTGCTGGCTTTTGGTGCCTGTCTGAGAGTCGTCCCTTGGGGTGTGGTTGGAGCCCTTTGGGAGAGGTGCTGGTTCTTGTGGCAGTCATTTGTTGTGGGCTTGTCCCCTGCTACAGCATCGCTTGTTGGCACTGCTGAACCTCATCAGAAGAAATCCAAGCAAACAGAGAAACAGGTTCTGGGGGCTGTGAGGAACTGGGGTTGTACATGTCATTTGCTTCATAACAGTGCTTCCTTCAGCCCTTCAGATTCCAAATGAAAGCGAATAGGGTAAGCAAAAAAAAAAAATAGAGCTTCGTCTTATTAAGTTAGTATGCTCTGGAAAAAAAACTAGCTAAATAATACTTAAAAGTATCTATCATGATGAGTTCTTTGTTTTAAGGAAACTCTCGTGTCTTATAAATAGTCCTGTAGAGGAAAGCATTGAAGGTGTAGACAAGATCTATCCGTTATAATTTTATTTTTATTACACATGTCAGTGTTTTATGCAGATGGAAAGTTTCTTCTCTTATGGAAGTTTTATTATTGACAGTTGTAGGATTTCTGTTTGAAATCTGTTCTTCATAATTGGTGTCCAGTCCTCTAAGCTCTGCCTTCCTGTTTCCCTTGCATTCACCAGTGCAAACTTGTGGAATCACTGGTAATAACTGCTTGTGATTTGGGGCCATCAGTAGAGTATATTATATGTGCTGTCTCGCTGCAGGAGGAACTTACAGTCATAAAATTGAGGCTGTCAAGGCTTTACAAATAAACTTGCATTGGAAACATTGTTACTCAAAGTAGAATTTAGCTAAAAGAATGCTGCTGCTCCTGCTGCTGCTGCTGCTGCTGCTGCTGCTGCTGCTGCTGCTGCTGCTGCTGCTCCTGCTGCTGCTGCTGCTCCTGCTGCTGCTGCTGCTCCTGCTGCTGCTGCTGCTCCTGCTGCTGCTCCTGCTGCTGCTGCTGCTGTTGCTGCTGCTGCTGCTGCTACTGCTGCTGCTGCTGCTGCTGCTGCCGCTGCTAGGACCAGAGCTAAGCAGTGAGCTAGAAAAGTTTGTACCATAATTGAAGTGTAGAGTTGCTGGGACACCACTTCTATAAGTGTTCAGCAAAGCTGCTACCAAGTTGGACTCCATTCCCATAACAAAAGGAAACAGCCCTGTCTTATCACCAGCCATTAGACTCAACCCATTTCAAAGATTGGGCAACTCAAGCAAGCCACAGCCTGTAACAACCATCATTAAGTATTAAGTTAGGTCTGCCATTAAGCCTTTATCAGGAGAATCATAAGTCTCCAAGGTGGGCAAGCTGAGCCTGGGCAACAACCTTCTGAAAAGAACTATACTGCTGTGCTTAAGAAGTAATTTTGACAATCTCATCAGCCCATATGGGTAGACTTGCAGTCTTTAATCTCTGTTTTAGTTGTCCATAGTATAACCGGGGGCCTGGACCTGAAAGAGATGTATTGATGATAGTTTGTGTAGAATGAGTAAGCCTGTGTATGCTGGTAAAATTGTCTGTTTAGGGCTGGTTTTCTGTGTGCATTAGCCAGAACAAGACAAGTGCTATTATTAGCTTGTTTTTTTTTTTTTGTTTGTTTCTTTGTTTTTAAATCTCTATATGTGTGGAGTGGTTTCTCATTGGAAACACACACACACACACATGCATGTACGCACACACTTAAGTGATAAAGCTGTATGTAATATAAAGTAAGTACATATAGTTGATAGATGATGTGTCAGTTCTGAACTTATTCTGTCTACAATCACATAAGCTTCTAACTAGACTAGCTAGAGTGGACAAAACAAGCTTACTAAAAATAAAATAACATTTGTGATTTGTTTTGACTTTTTCATTTGATTTCAATGCTTTATACATAAAAGCTATCTGTAGTGCCGTGTTTCATATTATGACATATTAATTGTGAAAAAACACATACTTTAAAATGCTGAAACTATTAACAAAGTTCTACTTCAATTTAAACGATATGAGGAATGTAAGAATTAATAGTGCAGGAGGAGAGTGCCGAGCTGATTGCGAGTTTGTTTGTCACTGTTAAGATGCTCTGTAATTGCACAAGTCAGGCACTAATGATCCACTTAACAGCATGAAAGCCATTGCGGAAGTAATCATTACTGTGTAGCTAAAGGGAAACTATACAACTCATAGCTATATGGGGCACAAAACCTTTCTGTTGATAGTCATCTTAAAGAAAAATGCATAAAAAGCAGTAAAGTTTATATTTAGGTTATGGCTCCCACTGTAAACGAATATGTTGTTCCTTTTAAGATTTAGATGCCAGCTATTGCCTAGGACTGCTGCTGTTGGTCATATATAATCCAGATTTTGTCACTGCTTTGCAATTGAGTTATGAATATTCCACGTGTTCTGCCCATATGTCTATCGCCATGCACAAAACTCAAGTCCTAATGCATTAAAGACCTCAATATAAATCCTACCACACTGAACCCGATAGAAGAGAAAGTGGGGGTAGCCTGCAATACAAGGGCATAGGAGACCACTTCCTAAATAGAACCCCAGTAGCACAGGCACTAAGAGCAACAATAAATAAATGGGACCTCCTGAAACTAAGAAGGTTCTATAAAGCAAAGGAGAAGGCCAACAAGACAAAACGACAGCCTACAGAGTGGGAAAAGATCTTCACCAATCCCATCTTCAACAAATGGTGCTGGCATAACTGGATGTCAACATGTAGAAGAATGAAAATAGATCCATGTCTATCTCCATGCATCACTTTCATGCCTCAGGTTATACTCATGGTAGGTCTTTGAGGGTCTTATTAGTTGTGTAATCCCATCTCCAATTCTAAGTTGGAGTTTGTATGTACTGAACTTACTGTCGTGACATTTTGAGTTGAAATGCTTACCAATGCATTTCAGTATCATCTACAACAAAAATGTTGATCTTATCTTTATTAAAAAATAATAGAGCCTAGAAAGTTCAGTATAATTAATGTACAAAAGATGGGCAGAACATTTATATTAGGGATTAGAACCAGGTTTCTTTCTGGCCTGGTTGATTCATCCCATTACTTTTCAGTGCAGTGAACATTTCTTGAGAGGGCCCTAACATCAGATGTAACAGTTGGTACAGCTTCACTGTGACACCTCATAAACTAGAGGAGTTGCGTAGGGTTCTGTGGGTCAGCAGAGAGTCTCATCTGTAGAAGCTTGCTTCTTACTATGCTGCAGGGTTGTTATGTCGACTCCATATCTGTCTGATCTTTTGCACATATTTCCTTATATTGCCTGTTACTTTTGACTGCATTGCCTCCCTAGCTGGCCTTGGCATATAATTTGAAATCTAGGAAAAGCATTTTAAATATGTATCATTAAATTTAAGAATAAGACCTATAAACTTCACTAATTGACATTAATCTATGAATGCTACCAAGTATAATACCATTTGTCATTTCATAATAGTAATGAAATCTGAAGTAAATAAACATTCAAAACCAATCACTTTAGTATTCATATTATCTATGTTACTTCTGTACACATTAAAATGAAAACTTAGAATAAGTTTTAAATATTTTCTATAATATAATTTTAGTGTTTTATATGCCTAAGGACTTCTGTAAACTTTAACCTCATATTCTATGCTACACATGTTATCAAAACAAAAATATTTGTTAACTGCCTTCTATTCAAATAACTATGAAAAGCAACACAATTTGCTTATCCCATAGACAAAAATAGGCTTGGTTTATATATGATTAGAATTTCATAAAATGCTACTGTGGGAATAAATAGGTATTCACTGGGGAAAATTCACATTTAAAGAATATTGGACAAAATTCATGTGTCAGTAGATTTCTCTCAGCTGTGATTCCACCACTTGCTCCCTTCTTCCTTCAAATATCAAACTATTATTATCATTATGTTCAAATAACTAAGTAATTCAGAATCCATAGAGACAGAAGAATAAGTCAGTATATTGTATTTAATTCTTGTTTACAGTAAACACGTAACATGTTTTCTTTCCTTATGTGCTGTGGTTTTGTAATGGCTTTCCTCCTTTCTTCATTCCCGGAGCTCTTCTCTTTCTAACACAGGTCACATACAACTTTTTTGTGGAAGTTATTTGTTTTTCTTGAGAGAATATTATTCTGAGTGGTATTATCTTGCTCGCTATAACTCTTGAATTTACCATATATCTTTTCATAATCATGTCCACTAATGAAGTAAAAATACCTTGATCACTATGCCAGAATACATCTTTGTAATTCTCCTCATAAGGCTGTAATTATTCTCCTCTTGAGTGAAAAAGATGTGCCAAAAGATGCATCCAAAATAACTAGGCTAGATAGATTTCATTCTTTTTTTAATGTTCACATTATGGTGGTTTTCCACCTGTGCATTCATAAATTTCCTTGAACTTTCTTTGCTTCATTTTTTGATTAATTTTTTAAAATTCTTTTAGGAATAATCTGGGAAAGTAATAGCATTATATATATTACAGTTTACTTAGGAGAACATTGACTACACAGACTGTATAGATTATTATTACACAACTGTTTCTACCTTTGAAACATTAAGTATTGCTCCTGCATAATCAATTATCTATCATAGTTTATAATTGTTGCATGTCCTAAAACTTCATCCATTTGGAAAGCTTGATACTTAGCTAAGATACTCAGTTCAGACTTAAATAAGACTTTGTGTCAAACTATAGTTAATATGTGACATGCCATGTTTAAATGTCTATCAAATACTGATTTCTTCTACATCAGTCAATCTACACTTCAAATAAACACCGTTGAAATGTGCAGTATGCAAAGTCAGCTTTGTTCACAACTGTGAGTTGTGTAGTAGACGAAACAGCACAGCTGCAGTGTGAATGGTGCAAAAGTATTTCAGGTTCATCAAAAGGAACAGTTGCTGTGAAGGAAACATTTTCTTCAATAAATAAAATAGCAGTGTCCTACATCAAGCCTTGTAAAATTCTGTCAGGGGCCAAGAATGTTAGGCAAAATTATGTATTGTCTCTTCCACTGAAAGAATGAAAAGTCATTTTCCCAGTAATGGAAACTTTTAAAATATGTAATAACTATATATTGTGTATATATATTACATTTCAGTTTATATACTTAGTAAATATTAGGTTATGTTTTCAAAATGTAACTATCCATCTTTAAAAATGCATCTCTCCCTCTGTGAGATTGTTTCACACCATTCTGTTCTTTCTCTGGGACCCATCTGTCATTGCAGTCAGAGCTCTACACTTCCCTTGTCCATACTCAATAATTACAAGAAAACAAAATGTTGCCTGAAAACACTAGGACAACGATGGTCTCTAGGAACAAGAGTGTCAGAAATAATGCATCATGGAAGGGTGACTCCACCTCAGGGATTTCTAGTTATAGTCATGAAGCATTTTTAATACACTTAGTGTTTTAACATTGCTGAAGGCAACCCATGATTTTGGAACTTAATCTATTAGCCAGTAATTAAACTGGAGGATCATATGGTTTCTAGCAAGAAATGCGATTGTGTGACATAAACACAGGAGTCTTAAAGAACATGGAGCTAAGAGCTCACATATTATGTTACATACAAAACATTCTGCTGCTCTACTATACCGTTTTTATGAGAAATTTTAAGCTAGACTCTTGTTTAAATTTTTGTATATAAAATTGTATATTCTATAGGAAATAACATAAATATTTATTGTTATGTTGTTAAGAATATAAGAAATGTATAACATCTTTTGCAGGTGTTTGGGAGTGAGGGCAGTGGTTGACATTTTAGGACAGATGTAGGAGCATGTCAGTGTTTGAACTGCCCTCTCATCAGAGAACTTGAGGATGCACTTACTGAGGAAGAAGGGCTGTGTTGTGCTTCAGAGAGGAGTGGAATCTTCCCAGAGCTTTGGAACTGGGCTTACGTAGTCTAAGTGGGCATGCCAAGGCAGGCAGCTGATACAGATTTGGAAAAGATTATGACACTCGAGTTTGTGTTTCCTGGCTCCTGTAAGGCAAGGCTCTGGCAGTAAGCTATGTACCCAGGTGTGTGGACTGTTGTTTATGTTAAATTGATTTGTACAGATTTCCTGAAGCAAACACACTATTGTTATTTCTTTGGCTTATAGTCTTATCTTTGTCAGGAAAAGATTTCCTTAAACTATTAAGTCATGTTGACACAGATGTTCTCAGTTCTCAGTGATAATACCGTTCAGGAGGTTCTTGATGGATTTCAGGTTGTCAGAGTTTTTTTCAGAATAACAGCACCGTTGTGAGAAGAGAAGAACCATTATTTATGGAGCAGCAGCGTTAGTATTCTCATGACCACCTAGGGTTTACTTGCTATACTTGCCTACTTTGACATTCGTCTTTCAGCTTTTTTTTTTTTTTAAAAAAAGATACATTTAATAGATGGTAGGATTGGAAATCTTTACTAAAATCACTTGTAATATCGCATGCCCAGAATATTAATGGGATTAAGTGATTTCCTTAAATTAACAAAACAAGTTGATCACAAAACAGTTAATTCAAATCAGTTTTTTTCTGTCTTATAATACCTGGTGCCTTTCACCCTTTTGTTTCTTTTTTTTTTTTTTTAGGTCATTATTCTATCTTTTGTTACATAATTTCCTAGGTCTACCTAGAATCCCTGTGGCTTTATTTCAGTTGCATGCTGTTATTTACATTACCACTGATATGTATATTTTCATGACCCATCTCTTCTCAGACAATTAGAAAGGAGCCATTTACAAGCTTCCTTACTGTGTCCTTCATGAATGCAGGGCTGGGAGTTGTAGTCACCCAGTGCAGAGGGAAGGAATGTAGAGATGTGTTTTCGGGGACACAAGGAGGTGTGTGTGCCTGAATTCCCTCTTCACCTGTTAAGTTGAATAGAGCTGCATGGTGCAAGTGATACTTTTTAATCACATACTTTAAAAGTTATGCTTGTGCATGCTGTACAGACATAATTATTGCTATAAAAGGGTCTGCTTGATGGCTCAGAAGGGAATGATACTCAAAACCAACCTTGACAACCTAAATTCAATCCCCGGGACCCAAATGGTGGAAGGAGGAACTCTGCATATTGTTCCATTACCTTCACATAGGCCATGTTACCTGTATACATGCATGTACACCTCCCACATGTACACACTAAGCGTAATTATTACAATTTTAAACCATTATTAATGAAACCATTTTATCAGCTCAGTATAATGACGTTATTTATAGGTAAAATAGAGGAAATATAGTATTCTACAAAGTTAATTGGCTATCAAGAAATAATGTAATATATGCAATTTTCATAAACCCCTTTCATATCAACTCAATGAAAATTTTTAGGTAGCTATTTTTGGCAATGTTAGAACTAACAGAGTTCTTTAAAATAATTCTTACTAGACTGTTGGTAACATGGTCTGATAGAAAGTTTCTCAGAAGATTGGATATAAGTGTTCTCAAGCATAGCTGTTTGCTGTATGTTGGAAAATATGCTTTGCTTATCTCTACTGCAGTCACTGCCTCTTGCCAGTGGTGTTGCATGAGGGCACATTGGTGGCTAATGTGAGAGGAGCTTATCTTGCTGCCGGGATCACCTTTTTCATACTCTTCAATCTTATTTCTTATTAGGGAAATCCGCCTACATACCCCCTTCCTATGTTATGACACAGTGGCACTCATGATCAAGTTTAGATTCAGATGTCTGGTTTCTAAACTCACTGATATCATAGATGGGTGAATGCCTTAAACTGGAACACGAAGTCTACTGAAATTATTGTCTGGGTCTCTCACTACACCCAGTTGTAGTGCAGACATGAGTATTTCCCCTCTTGTATCACAGTGCCAGTGAATTTTCAGTTGATCATAAGATGACTGTTAGGCATATAGGTACAGCATATGCAAATGATATATTGGCTTATTTTCATCTTCTAGCCTAGTAGTATTGTTCTCATTTTAATAGAAAGTCAGTCATGCATGCAAAAGAAAATCTTATTTCTTGGGGAAAGTACCGTGCTTTGAAGTGCTGTTCTTAGGAAATGATACAAAAAATTCTTAAATAATCTAACATCCTCTTAAGAGTCTGAACTTCTGGCTCTAAATTAGCTACTAAAGAAAATGACTTTTAAACTTCCTTTTTAAAATAATCCTAAATATTTTCGTATTTTGTTGAATGAGTATTTGGCATACATGTATTTGTGTGCACCATGTACATGCCTAATGCCCACAGAGGTCAGATGAGGGCCTCAGATCCCCTGAAACTGGAGTTGCAGGCGATTGTAAGCCACCATATAGCTGCCAGGAATCAAATGCTTCCCTCTTCAAGGACAGCAGTGCTCTTTCCCACTGAGATGGCTCTCCAGCCCCTTCTAATCGTTCTTGATGACCATGTTCTCCTTCAAGCAGATAATGGAAAATAGTTTCAACTGCCAGTACAGGCACTTCAAATTATAGCATAGGAAAAATTAGAATATTTTATCCTTGTTTAAAGAGAATAGACAATTTTTATTGCTCATGTTGAAATGAGGGTTATAATATGAAATACAACTACACTGTACTCTTGAAAGCACAAGAATAGGACCTGGATATGACAGTTTCAGTGTTACGGGAAACTAAAGTACTGAGGCACCATATGTTCATCTGAACATTGTTTTCTAGTATATGAAATTTAAGTTTTGAAATGAAAGTATATGGAAGCTTAGGCATTGATTCAGGCCCACAGAACAACATAAAAAGAGTTAAGATATGTCTTTTCAGGGTGTTGGCTCTATACTTTTCTCAGATAATTAGTTTGTTGTGATCTTAAGTATGTTACGTCCAAAAGCCTAATGCTATTGTTTAATAGTATACTAAAGTATGTTCAAATAGCCTAATTTTGGATGTTATTCTTATATTTGAACTTCAGTGACTTCCCTAACACCTGTTAAGGTAATGAAATGATATTTGAATATAAATTACAGGTATTTGGAAAATAATTATCCTAAGACATTATCAGTGAGCTTTGTAAATATTGAAAATGCAGCTGTTGGTTTGAAGTTGTTGGGCTTTGGTTTCTTCAGTCCTTCAATGATCATTTCAAATATTCTTTTCATCAACTGAATTCATGTAAGAATTTCTAAGATGTGTAGATTGTCATATTTAATCCTACTTTTTTAACTTCTGAAAGTAATAGCTGATCGTCTATTATACCAACCCCTCTCGATACTGGGCAGGAAAGGATGATGTGAGAGAGGGGAGAGCTATAATAAGATACCTTCTGAGGGAGCAGAACTGGAATGGCAGCTTTCTACATTTAAGTGCAGAACGTGAAGACGGAAATGCGAGAGCCCAGCCCCTACGTTTCTATAGGGATTTTGCAAGTGGATAATGATGTGTATTGACTTTCTCAAGCTGTCCATACACTGGGTAGTGTAATGCTTAGAGGTCAGGAAACCAGACATCCAAATGCATGCAGACTGGCAAAATTGGCTTCTCCTGCAGGTTCTGGGGGAAATTACCAATGCTTTCCCTATTTTCTGATAGTTGTCTGAAGTTCGCAGCATTCTTTGACTTGCTGGCGCACCACTGCAGTCTCTGCCTCCATCAGCATACCAGTTCTTTGTTTCGCTGTGCCCTTTGCTGCCCCTGACTAGGATACTTGACCATCACCTGCACCTCTTCCAAATCAAATCGCATTGCGGGTTATTTGTGTATTGATGAATTTGGGGCAGTTATTTAACCTACTCTCCCGGTAAGGTAACAGAATAGGCATTCCTAAAGACGGGACAGCCTGTCTGGAAAATAAAATGTATCCTTACGTCAACTGTATAATTTCCCTTGGTTTATATCAATAAATATAATGCTGCTTACAGACATTTACCTATATATTGAAGGAGTTTTTCATTTGAAAAATTTCAGTAGGAGTGGGAGGGCATTGGGAGGAGGGGCGTAAATGGAAACTTTTTATAATTTAATAAAATTACTTTAAAAAAAATTTCAGTAGGAATTGAAGTGATTCTACTATGAAAATATAGTAAAAAGTATGCTTCTCTTTTTACAGTTTACTATAGTCGTGTTTTGAAATATTTAGGGAACTGAAAGAAAAAAGAAATGAGAAGCTAATTTTATGAATGTTAAGAAAAACATGGAAGCAGCCAACAGATGATATATGAATTCCATTTAATGTTATGTGAAAATTGTTTAGCCCTTTCTAGAGAAAAAATAAGTTGATTTGGAGTTTCTTTGCATTGCTTAGGATGGAATAATATATATGTTATATCATTTGTACTCACGTTAGAAAGTGTGATTGAGCTATGTACTATCTGAATGAATCACCTAGTAACTTATTTGAAAAATATGATCCAGGGTTCTTAAAGGGTAGTAAAGATTTCTCATGCATTCTAATGTCCTCACTTAAAACAGATCTTCCCCTTTGTTTGAGACCCGTAGATTTATACTTTTAGCATGCTGTCTCTGTGTTAACATTTTCGCCTTAGATTCTGTGCCTGTCTTTCCACTATACACACCCATTTGGAAGCCTCCTGACACTCATCAGATGGTGTAACTTTCCAACAGCAGGCCATACACTTGATAGGTAGAGCTCTCCAGTGCAGTCTTGTTTGCTGTTAGTCTCTTCTCCAGCCCTCACCTGTTTTTCCATTTCTCTTATTGTCCTCTTGTTTTTATGGTGTTTGTGTGTGTGTGTGTGGGTGTGTGTGTGTCATGTAGAAGTTAAAACAACAACGTAAACCTCAAGTAGTAAAAAGTGTCACTTTGCTGTTCTTTCATTCTATCAGTTTTATTTGCCTATTTTAGGGCTTTTTGTGTTCACCTATCCAGGAGTAGTCAATATGAATGCCTTTAAAGGGAAAGTCGAACATTAACATTACTGCCCTGGAAAGCTAGCAAAAATAATTTTAGTCATTAGTGTCATCAATTAATATATTTCTAGAAAAGGAATGCTAGATTTTTGCCAGCTGAACCTGTATTAGTGTACTTTGGATCCCAGTAACAAAGGAACACTTGCTGATGTTTCAGCAACATCCATTCTTTTGAACAGAGGCTGGAATCCTGAGGTCTAAGGTCGGTAAGTGAGTCAGTAAGTGTCAGTAAGCAAGATTCTGCTTCCCCTCGCTGAGGTTATAGATGCAGCACAAATAAAAAAAAACCCAGAGACAGATATTAGGGTTCACCCTGAAGATCAGAAAAGCAAAACAGCCAGCCACTTGCTCTCAGACCAAAATGGTGATCCTGCCTCCACGAATCCTCAGAATGAGACTGAGCTGAGACCTGTCTCCTCCTGTCTTATATTCCTCTCTCATGCTGGCCACCACTGCCTAGTCCCTATGGGCTGACCAGTGTGACTGTTTTACTCTTTGGTCTTAGGCAAGCTCTCTTTATTAAAATAAAAGTGAAATATCACTACAGCCTCGTTCTCAACCTGTCTGTCATCATCTCTTTGTATAAGGATGCTTCCCCTTGTTGAATTAGGGAATGACATAATAATTTAATTCTAACTAAATTCTTTGAATGCCTTTTTCCACTTAGTCATGTTTTCGGTTGTTGGAGTTAAGAATTCCAACAGGTAAATTTGGTGGGAGTACACACTTCAGTGCATAGCACGATATTAGTAGCCCATTGAATTGTTTGTTACAGGATTTTGCAGGTTCAGTTGTACATGCTCTGTCTTTAAAATACACTTAACTAATTACATGTTAATGTTTTGTTGATGAAATTTCTGCTGCTGATGCTCTACCTTCTCATGGGAGCTGCAGCAGTTCTGTACAGAGTAGCTCACAGCAAATCTGCATGGCGCAATCTGCATCTTATTGTTGACAGAAGGCAAGTGCAGGACAACACATATACTGATCCCTGGTGTATTTTTAAATATGTCTCTCT